>NC_088282.1:132895-201591 GCF_036013445.1 Caloenas nicobarica
GGCATACTGGTGGTGATGGACACCATGGTGATACTGGGCAAACTGGTCATACTGGTGCTGATGGAGCTCAGGGTGATACTGGGCATACTGGGCATACTGGTGGTGATGGACACCATGGTGATACTGGGCATACTGGGCATACTGGTGGTGATGGATCTCATGGTGATACTGGGCATACTGGTGGTGATGGACACCATGGTGATACTGGGCATACTGGTCATACTGGTGGTGATGGAGCTCATGGTGATACTGGGCAAACTGGTCATACTGGTGGTGATGGACACCATGTTGATACTGGGCATACTGGTGGTGATGGACACCATGGTGATACTGGGCATACTGGGCATACTGGTGGTGATGGACACCATGGTGATACTGGGCAAACTGGTCATACTGGTGGTGATGGACACCATGTTGATACTGGGCATACTGGGCATACTGGTGGTGATGGAGCTCATGGTGATAATGGGCAAACTGGTCATACTGGTGCTGAAGGAACTCATGGTGATACTGGGCATACTGGGCATACTGGTGGTGATGGACACCATGGTGATACTGGTCATACTGGGCATACTGGTGGTGACGGACACCATGGTGATACTGGGCATACTGGGCATACTGGTGCTGATGGATCTCATGGTGATACTGGGCAAACTGGTCATACTGGTGCTGATGGAGCTCATGGTGATACTGGGCATACTGGTGCTGATGGAGCTCATGGTGATACTGGGCATACTGGGCATACTGGTGGTGATGGACACCATGTTGATACTGGGGAAACTGGAGATACTGGTGAGCCTGGAGTTGACGCTGGTGCTGAACGTCCTGATGTTACTGGGGATACTGGGGATACTGGGGGCGGTGGTGACCCCGATGACATCGCGATGACATCACGATGACGTCACCGCCCCGGCCCCTCCCCCGCAGGCCCGACCACCTCAACAGCCACGTCCGGCAGGTCCATTCCACCGAGAGGCCCTTCAAGTGCGAGGTACCCACCGCCCCACAGATCTGCCCCATAGATCTGCCCCACGGATCCCGCCCCACGGGCCCCGCTCGCTGCGTCGCTTCGCGCCCCAAACCGACCCAATTCCGGCCCGTTTTCCCCCAAACCGAGTCCCTTCGCTCTTCCCACACCCCATAACCCGCCCCACACGTCCCTGACCCACATATCCCAGCCCCATAGATCCCGACCCCCGTTCTGACCCATAGAACTGACCCAGGGATCCTGTTTGCTGCGTCAACTTCCCACCCCAAATGGACCCAATTTTGACCCGTTTTCCCCCAAACCCGAGTCCCTTTTTGCTTCCTGCACCCCATAACCCGCCCCATAGATCCCGCCCCACAGCTCCTGTCCATAACGTCCAATTCCTGCCCATTTCCCACTGAAAATGGACCCAATTCTGCCCCATTTTCCCCCAAACCCGAGTCCCTTTTCGCTTCCTGCACCCCATAACCCGCCCCATAGATCCCACCCCATAGATCCTGCCCCACATCAACATCTTTCACACCATTTCCTGCCCCAAACCGACCCAATTCTGACCCATATTCCCCCAAACCCGCGTCCCCTTTCCCTCCCCGCGCCCCATAACCCGCCCCATAGATCCCACCCCACAGCTCCTGTCCGTGTCGTCAAATTCCCTCCCATTCCCCATTGAAAATGGACCCAAATCCGCTCCGTTTTCCCCCAAACCCGCATCCCCTTTCCCTCCCCACGCCCCCCCACATCCCGCCCCACACCCAGCCCCATAACCCCCCCGCCGCAACCCCGAAACGCGCCCGTTTCTCCCCAAACCGAGCCCGTTTCTCCCCGAAACGCGCCCGTTTCTCCCCAAACCGAGCCCGTTCTCGCTCCCCGCCCCCCCCCCCCAGCGCCCAGCCCCATAACCCAGCCCCATAACCTGCCCCCCCCACCCCAGACGTGCGAGGCCGCGTTCGCCACCAAGGACCGGCTGCGGGCGCACGCCGTGCGGCACGAGGAGAAGGTTCCGTGTCACGTCTGCGGGAAACTGCTCAGCGCCGCCTACATCGGGGACCACATGAAGGTGCACGGGGCGCCCGGGCACAGCTGCGAGCTCTGCAGCAAAGGTGTGGGGCGGGGTGTGGGGCAGGATCTATGGGGCAGGGGGGCGGGCGGGGGGTGGGTGCAGGGAGGGAAAAGGGGACGCGGGTTTGGGGGAAAACGGGGCGGAATTGGGGCCGGTTTAGGTGGGAATGGGTGGGAATTTGACGACACGGACAGGAGGTGTGGGGCGGGATCTATGGGGCGGGTTGTGGGGTGCGGGGAGGGAAAGGGGACGGGGGTTTGGGGGAAAATGGGGCGGAATTGGGTTGGATTTGGGCAGGAAATGGTGTGAAAGAGGTTGATGTGGGGCGGGATCTATGGGGCGGGTTATGGGGTGCGGGGAGGGAAAGGGGACGCGGGTTTGGGGAAAATGGGGCGGAATTGGGTCCATTTTAGGTGGGAATGGGTGGGAATTTGACGACACGGACAGGAGGTGTGGGGCGGGATCTATGGGCGGGTTGTGGGGTGCGGGGAGGGAAAGGGGACGGGGGTTTGGGGGAAAATGGGGCGGAATTGGGTTGGATTGGGGCAGGAAATGGTGTGAAAGAGGTTGATGTGGGGCGGGATCTATGGGGCGGGTTATGGGGTGCGGGGAGGGAAAGGGGACGCGGGTTTGGGGGAGAAGGGGGCGGAATTGGGTCCGTTTTAGGTGGAAATGGGTGGGAATTTGACGACACGGACAGGAGCTGTGGGGTGGGATGTGGGGCGGGATCTGTGGGGCGGGTTATGGGGTGCGGTTGGGGGGGGAAAAGGGGGCGCGAGTTTGGGGGAAACCGGGGCGGAATTGGGCCAATTTTCATCGGGAAAGGGGCAGCGATTTGACGTCACAGGCAGGATCCATGGGGCGGGATCTATGGGTTGGGATCTATGGGGCGGGTTGCGGGCGGGATCTGTGGGGCGCAGATCTATGGGGTGACCCCCCCCTCCCCCCATCCCATCCCACCTCCTCCCCTCCCCCCAGGCGGTTCGTGCCCCCTGGCGCCCCCCGGCGGCCCCTCCCCCGCGGTGCCCGCGCTGCCCCTGGAGGGGGCGCCGGCGCTCGGCCCCACCCAGCCCTGGTGAAGGGGGCGGGGCCTTGGGGGGGGGTGGGTGGGCGGGGCTTGGAGGGGGCGGGGCCTCACTGGAGGCTCCACCCCCCCCCCCGGTGGGATGGGGGGAGGGGAGGGGGGGGGGGCGGGGCCTTTTGTACCAATGGGACGAGACGTGACAATAAAACCCGAGAGGCGCCGGCTGAGGCTCCGCCACCGGGGGGAGGGGCTTGGAGGGGGCGGGGCCTAAAGGGGGTGGGGTTTAAAGGGGCGGGGTCTGGAGGGGGCGGAGTCAAAATGGGGGGGTGGGGTCTAAAGGGGGCGGGGCCTCCAGGGGGCTCTAAAGGGGGTGGAGTTTAAAGGGGCGGGGCCTAAAGGGGGCGGGGCTTCCTCCAGGCCACGCCCACAAGGGGTCGCCATTCCACCCCCCCCAATTCCATGGAGTTTGACCCCAAAATGTGGGGGGTTTTCCCCAAAATTGTGGGGATTTTGAGCCAAGTTATGGGGCTTTTTGCCCCCCAAATCCTGTTTGATTTTTCCCCAAATTCCATTGGAGTTTTCCCAAAATTCTCTTGTATTTTTTTTTCCCCATTTTTTCTCCCCAAATCCCCATTTTTTCCCCCCAAATCAGCCTCTCACCCCCCAAAACCTTCATTTCTATTTTTCTTTTTATTCCCTGGGGGGGGGGTCGCTCAGAGGTCAAAGGTCACTTGGGGTTGTCAATCGCCAGCTGGTTGCTCCCACGTGGGGTCACGTGGGGTCACTTGAGGTGTCAATCACTGCTTGGAGGTCAAAGGTCACGCGGGGATGTCAATCACCAGCTCGTCGTCCCCATCCAGGGTCACGTGGGGTCACAGGGGTCACGTGGGGTCGCTCGGGTTGTCAATCAATGGCCGCTCCGGGGTCACGTGGGGTCACAGGGGTCATGTGGGGTCACAGGGGTCACTCAGCTTGTCAATCAATCATCGCTCCGGGGTCACATGAGGTCACAGGGATCACATGGGGTCACAAAGGTCATGTGGGGTCACTAGGTTGTCAATCAATGGCTGCTCCGGGGTCACGTGGGGTCACTAGGTTGTCAATCAATGGCCGCTCCGGGGTCACGTAGGGTCACAGGGGTCATGTGGGGTCACAGGGGTCACTTGGCTTGTCAATCAATCATCACTCCGGGGTCACGTGGGGTCACAGGGGTCACTCCGGTTGTCAATCAATGGCCGCTCCGGGGTCACGTGAGGTCACAGGGGTCAGTCAGGTTGTCAATCAATCATCACTCCGGGGTCACGTGGGGTCACAGGGGTCACTCCGGTTGTCAATCATCACTCCGGGGTCACGTGGGGTCACAGGAGTCACTCCGGTTGTCAATCAATGGCCGCTCCGGGGTCACGTGAGGTCACAGGGGTCAGTCAGGTTGTCAATCAATCATCACTCCGGGGTCACGTGGGGTCACAGGGGTCACTCAGGTTGTCAATCAATGGCGGCTCCGGGGTCACGTGGGGTCACAGGGCTCACTCCGGTTGTCAATCATCACTCCGGGGTCACGTGGGGTCACAGGGCTCACTCCGGTTGTCAATCATCACTCCGGGGTCACGTGGGGTCACAGGGGTCACTCAGGTTGTCAATCAATGGCGGCTCCGGGGTCACGTGGGGTCACAGGGCTCACTCCGGTTGTCAATCATCACTCCGGGGTCACGTGGGGTCACAGGGGTCACTCCGGTTGTCAATCAGCGGCCGCTCCGGGGTCAGAGGTCACTCGGGGATGTCAATCACCAGCTCGTCGTCCCCGTCCAGGGCGTCGTCCCCGCTGCCCTCCCCCCCCTCCCCCTCCCCCTCCCCCCCCCCGTGGCTCAGGAGCCTCCGGGGGACGGTGCTGGGGACGGGGGGAGGGGCGGGGGGCGGGGCGGGGGGCGGGGCCAGCGCGGGGGGGGGGAGGGGCCCGGCCTGGCCACGCCCCGGGGGGGGGAAGGGAAACGGGGGGGTGGGGGGGACCTGGGGGGGGGGGGGAAATAGGGGGGTCGGGGGGGGTCACGTGATGCACTGGGACACGGCCCCGCCCCCAGCCCCACAAGTGACCCCCCCACCTCCGGACCCACAAGTGACCCGAAGTGACCCCCAAGTGCCCCGTAACTGCCCCCCCAGCCCCACAGATTAACACCCCCAGGCCCGCAAGTGCCCCATAAGTGACCCCATGACCCCCCAGCTGCCCCATAAGTGACCTCATGATCCCCCAGCTGCCCCATAAGTGATTTCAGCCCCATATATTGACCCCCAAGTGCCCCATAACTGCCCCCGCAACCCCACAAATTAGCCCCCCCAGGCCCCCAGCTGCCCCATAAGTGCCCCCCCCCCCCCCCCCCCAGCGCCCCCCACGGACCTGGGGGCGTCGGCTGCTGCGGCTGCGCCGGGCGGGGCCGGGGCGGGGCCGGGGTGGGCGGGGCCCGTCGGGCGGGGCCAGAATCTCATTGGGGAACGGGCTGAACGGGGGCGTGGCCACCTGGGGGGGGGGGGCGGGGTCAGCTGGGGACACGCCCCCCCCCCCCCCGCTGCGATTGGCTGGAGAGGGTGGGGGGAGCCCAGACCACGCCCCCTCGCTGGGATTGGCTGGAGAGGGTGGGGGAGCTGAGACCACACCCCCTCACTGGGATTGGCTGGGGGAAGAGGGGGCGGAGCCGGGGGGGGGGGGGGAGACCACGCCCCCCTCGCTGCCATTGGTTGAGGGTGAAGGGGGTGGAGCCACGCGGGGGGGGGGCAGACCACGCCCCCTCACTGGGATTGGTTGGGGGTTGGAGGGGGCGGAGTCACAGGGGGACTGGGACACGCCCCCTCGCTGGGATTGGCTGCGGGTAAAGGGGGCGGGGCCGCGGTCACTCACCATATATGGAGCGGGCGGGGCCGGGAAGGCGGGGGGGGAGGGGCTGCGCTTCCTGGGGGGGGGAGGAGGCGGGGTCAGGGGGGCGGGGCCAAGGCGGCAGCCATCTTGGAGCCCCGCCCACCTCCCCGGCGGCCATCTTGGCTGCTGGCAGCGGCCATATTGAAGCCTGGCAGCCATATTGGAGCCCCGCCCACCTCCCTGGCAGCCATATTGGATGCTGGCGGCGGCCATCTTGAAGCCTGGCGGCCATCTTGGAAGCCTTCCCACGACCCTGGCGGCCATCTTAGAAGCTGGCGGCGGCCATATTGAAGCCTGGCGGCCATCTTGGAGCCCCGCCCACCACCCCGGCGGCCATCTTGGCCCCGCCCCCCACCTCTTGCCGCCGTCGCTGCCTTTGTTCCCGTCCCCGTCGCTGTCGGACGTCGCCGTCGCCTCCGAATCTGGGGCGGGGAGGAGCCGATGGGGACCCATAGCGACCCCCAAGTCCCCCCCCAGCCCCACAAGTGCCTGAAATTGACCCATAATTGCCCCATAACGACTCCCCGGTGCCCCCCAACTTCCCCATGTTGACCCCTAAGTGCCCCCAAATGACCCATAAATGCCCCAAAGTGACCCATAAATGCCCCACAGCGACCCCCAAGTTCGCCCGCGGCCCCATAACTACCCCACAATGTCACCCGGCTGCCCCATACTGATCCCTGAACGACCCATAAATGCCCCAAATTGACCTACACCTGCCCCACAGCGACCCCCAAGTTCCCCCCCGCCCCATAAGTGCCTGAAACTGACCCATAAGTGCCCCATAGAGAGTCCCCAGTGCCCCCCATTGACCGTCAGCCTCCCCACATTGACCCCCAAGTGCCCCCAAATTGACCCATAAATGCCCCAAATTGACCCGTAACTGCCCCATAGCGACCCCCAAGTTCCCCCCCAGCCCCATAAGTGTCGCTCCCCATTACCCGTCGTCTCCTCGTCCACGTTCTCATAGAGCAGCAGCCGGTCCAGCAAATAACTGGGGGGAGGGGAGCGGCCGTGAGGGACCCAGGCATCCGGGAGGGACCCAGGCGTTCGGGGGGGACCCAGGCGTCTGGGAGGGACCCAGGAGTTCGGGGAGGGACCCAGGCGTCCGGGAGGGACCCAGGCATCCGGGAGGGACCCAGGCGTCCGGGGGGACCCAGGAGTTCGGGAGGGACCCAGGCGTCCGGGAGGGACCCAGGAGTTCGGGGGGAGACCCAGAAGTCCGGGGGGACCCAGGAGTTCAGGAGGGGACCCAGGAGTTTGGGAGGGGACCCAGGCGTCCGGGAGGGACCCAGGCGTCCAGGGGGACCCAGGAGTTCGGGAGGGACCCAGGCGTCCGGGAGGGACCCAGGAGTTCGGGGGGAGACCCAGAAGTCCGGGGGGACCCAGGAGTTCAGGAGGGGACCCAGGAGTTTGGGAGGGGACCCAGGCGTCCGGGAGGGACCCAAGAGTTCGGGGAGGGACCCAGGCGTCCGGGACGGTCCCAGGCGTCCGGGGGGACCCAGGAGTTCGGGAGGGGACCCAGGAGTTCGGGGAGGGACCCAGGCGTCCGGGGGAGGGACCCAGGAGTGCGGGAGGGACCCAGGAGTGCGGGGAGGGACCCAGGCGTTCGGGGGAGGGACCCAGGAGTGTGGAGGAGGGACCCAGGCGTCCGGGACGGTCCCAGGCGTCTGGGAGGGGACCCAGGAGTTTGGGAGGGGACCCAAGAGTCCAGGGAGGGACCCAGGAGTGCGGGAGGGACCCAGGAGTGCGGGAGGGACCCAGGAGTTCGGGGAGGGACCCAGGAGTCCAGGAGGGGACCCAGGCATTCGGGAGGGACCCAGGAGTTCAGGGAGGGACCCAGGAGTCCGGGAGGGGACCCAGAGGATGGATTTTGGGGCCGTTTTGAGGGATTTTGGGACCTTTTGTCGCGCGAAACCTTCAGGAGTTTGCGCTGGGCCCGACGCAGCTCGTCCTGGAAACATTCCTGCTCCTAATCGAGCAAAAACGGGGGATTTGGGGGAAAAACAGGGAAAAACGTAGCTAGAAATACACAGAGACACCCCCAGGAACCCCCAAACCACCAATTTCAGCCCCCAAAAGCCCAATTTTGGTCCAAAACCCCCTAAATTTAAGCCCCTAAAGCCCCAATTTTAGACCCAAAAAATCAATTTCAGCCCCCAAAACCCCAATTTTGGTCTCCAAAAAATCACAATTTTGGCCCCAAAAAATGCCAGTTTGACTCCCAAAAGACCCAATTTCACCCCCAAAAAGCCCAATTTCATCCCCCAAATGCCCCACTTACCCCAAATTCCTCCAGAACCCCCAAGTTCCCCCAAATTTACCCCAGAATCCCTCAAATTCACCCCAAATTTCCCCAAATTCCCCCAATTTACTCCAGAACTCCTAAAATTTACCCCAAATCCCTCCAAATTTACCCCGAATTCCCCCAAATTCTTCCAGAACCCCCCTAATTTACCCCAGAACCCCCCAAATTCCCCCAGAACCACCAAATTTACCCCAAATTCCCCCAAATTTACCTTAAATTCCCCCTAATTTTACCCCAGAACCCCCAAATTCCTCCAGAACCCCCAAATTTACCCCAAATTCCCCCAAATTTACCCCAGAATCCCTCAAATTTACCCCAAATTCATCTCAAATTCCCCCTAATTTACCCCAGAACCCCCCAAATTCCCCCAGAACCACCAAATTTACCCCAAATTCCCCCAAATTTACCTTAAATTCCCCATAATTTTACCCCAGAACCCCCAAATTCCTCCAGAACCCCCAAATTTACCCCAAATTCCCCCAAATTTACCCCAGAATCCCTCAAATTTACCCCAAATTCATCTCAAATTCCACCTAATTTACCCCAGAACCCCCCAAATTCCCCCAGAACCACCAAATTTACCCCAAATTCCCCCAAATTTACCTTAAATTCCCCATAATTTTACCCCAGAACCCCCAAATTCCTCCAGAACCCCCAAATTTACCCCAAATTCCCCCAAATTTACCCCAGAATCCCTCAAATTTACCCCAAATTCATCTCAAATTCCACCTAATTTACCTCAAATTCCCCCTAATTTACCCCAGAACCCCGCAAATTCCCCCCAAATTCCCCCAAATTTACCCCAGAACTCCCCAATTTCCCCCCAAATTCTCCAAATTTTTCCCCAAATTCCTCCAGAACTCCCAAATTTCCCCCACAACCCCCAAATTTCCCCCAGAATCCCTGAAATTAACCCCAGATTTCCCCCAAATTCCCCCCGATTTACCCCAAATATATCTCAAATTCCCCCCAATTTACCCCAGAACCCCCCAAATTCCCTCGACTTCCTCCAGAACCCCTAAATTTACCCCCAAACCTCCAAATTTACCTCAAATCCCCCCACGTTCACCTCAAATTCCCCCTAATTTACCCCAGAACCCCCCAAATTCCCCCCAAATTCCCCCAAATTTACCCCAGAACTCCCCAAATTCCCCCCGAATTCTCCAAAATTTCCCCCGAATCCCCCCAATTTACCCCCAAGTCCCCCCAATTTACCCCAATTTCCCCCCAATCTACACCAAATCCCCCTAATTTAGCTCAAATCCCCCCAAATCTCCCCAATTTCCCCCCCAATTTCCCCCCAATCCCCCCAATTTCCCCCCAATCCCCCCAATCTACCCCAAATCCCCCCAATTTACCCCCAATTTCCCCCAAATTTCCCCCAAATCCCCCCAATTCACCCCCAATTTCCCCCCAATCTACCCCAAATCCCCCTAATTTACCCCCAAATCCCCCCAATTTCCCCCAAATCCCCCCAATTTCCCCCCAATTTGCCCCCAGTTTCCCCCAAACCCCCCCCAATCCCCCCAATTTCCCCTAATTTACCTCAAATCCCCCCAATTTCCCCCAAATTTACCTCAAATCCCCCCAATTTCCCCCAATTTCCCCCCATTCCCCCCCCCCCCCAGCCCCGTTCGCGCCCGATCCCGCGCAAGCCCCGCCCCCCCCGCAAGCCCCGCCCCTCCTCCCGGCCCCGCCCCTTCCCGCTCACGTAAAGCAGCAGCTTGAGGCGCCGCTTGAGCGCCCGGTAGCGCCGCTTGTAGCCGCCGCCATCCTGCTCGGCCGCCCCGTTCATGGCCGCCGCTTCCGCCTCCTTCCCGGAAGCGCGCACCGCCTCCCCCTCGCTTCCCATTGGCTGGGCGGCGCCGCTCGCCCCGCCCTCTCGCTCCTCATTGGTGCGCCGCGCTGTCTCTCTCCCTGCCCCGGGTTCGCCCCGCCCTCTCGCTCCCCATTGGCTGGGCGGCGCCGCTCACCCCGCCCTCTCGCTCCTCATTGGTGCGCCGCGCTGTCTCTCTCCCTGCCCCGGGTTCGCCCCGCCCCCTCGCTCCCCATTGGCTCGCCCGCCTCCTCACGCCCCATTGACCCCTTGGTTCGCCCCGCCCCCTCCCTTCCCATTGACACAAGCGGTTCGCCCCGCCCTCTCGCTCCCCATTGGCCGCGGCGGGGGCGGCGGGGGAACGCGATTGGCTGGCGCCGCCGCGAAGCCCCGCCCACCGCGCCATTCAGGGCTTTTCAAAGCAATTCTGGACCATTTCAGTTGCTCTTTTGAGGCAAAACCCCCGATTTTTGGGTCATTTCGGGTGGTTTTTGGGCCATTTGAGGCGGTTTTGAGGCGTCCAGTGTTATTTGGGGGGGGATTCAAAGCGGTATTGGCATTTTTAGGGTTTATTTTTTGCATATTTGCGCCATTTTGGGGCCATTTCCCGTAAAATCTCGCAAAATGTCACCAAAATCCCCCCAAAATTCCCCAAAACGCCACAAAATTTCCACGAGGTTTTAAAAAAGGCGCCCAAAATCCCGCAAAAATCTCCCGATTCCACAAAAATCCCACGAAAAAAGTCACAGAGCCCCAGGAAATTCCCCAGAATTCCCCCAAATCCCCCCAAATTTCGCCCAAATTTTAGAAAAATCTCACAAAAAATTCCCCAAAATCCGTTATTTTGGGGTTTGTCCGTCGGATCTTCAAATTTGCTCAAATTTCGCATCATTTCTCCCATTTTCTCCACACGTCGGGTCCATTTCTGAGGCGATTTTGGGTCGAAAACGCCGGTTTTTTGAGGCGAAAAAGACGTTTTTTGAGGCGAAAAAGCCAGTTTTGGGGTCATTTCAGCCGGTTTTGGGTCATTTTGGGTGGTTTTTGGGTTTGTCCATCACATCTTCATCAACATTTGCTGAATTTTTTGGTGCCAATCGCTCAAATCTTGGTTTTTTTGTCCCGTTTCTTTCCGCGCATTGGGCCCGTTCCTGAGGCGATTTTGGGTCGAAAACGCGGGTTTTGGGGTCGAAACCGCCGTTTTTTGAGGCGAAAAAGCCGGTTTTGGGGTCGTTTCAGCCGGTTTTGGGTCATTTTGGGTGGTTTTTGGGTTTGTCCATCACATCTTCATCAACATTTGCTGAATTTTTTGGTGCCAATCGCTCAAATTTTGTTCCACTTCTCCCGTTTCTTTCCGCGCGTCGGGCCCGTTCCTGAGGCGATTTTGGGTCGAAACGGCCGTTTTTTGAGGCAAAAAAGCCGGTTTTGGGGTCGTTTCAGCTGTTTTGGGTCATTTTGGGTGGTTTTCCTAAATTCTTCACGCCGATCTCTCGAATTTTGTTTCTTTTGTCCCGTTTCTTTCCGCGCGTCGGGCCCGTTCCTGAGGCGATTTTGGGTTGAAAACGCCGTTTTTTGAGGCGAAAAAGCCGGTTTTGGGGTCGTTTCAGCTGTTTTGGGTCATTTTGGGTGGTTTTCCTAAATTCTTCACGCCGATCTCGCAAATTTTGTTTCTTTTGTCCCGTCTCTTTCCGCGCGTCGGGCCCGTTCCTGAGGCGATTTTGGGTCGAAAACGCGGGTTTTGGGGTCGAAAACACCGTTTTTTGAGGTGAAAAAGCCGGTTTTGGGGTCGTTTCAGCTGTTTTGGGTCATTTTGGGTGGTTTTACTGAATTCTTCACGCCGATCTCTCGAATTTTGTTTCTTTTGTCCCGTTTCTTTCCGCGCGTCGGGCCCGTTCCTGAGGCGATTTTAGGTCGAAAACGCGGGTTTTGGGGTCGAAACCGCCGGTTTTTGAGGCGAAAAAGCCGGTTTTGGGGTCGTTTCAGCTGTTTTGGGTTATTTTGGGTGTTTTTACTAAATTCGTCACGCCGATCTCTCGAATTTTGTTTCTTTTGTCCCGTTTCTTTCCGCGCGTCGGGCCCGTTCCTGAGGCGATTTTGGGTCGAAAACGCCATTTTTTGAGGCGAAAAAGCCGGTTTTGGGGTCGTTTCAGCTGTTTTGGGTCATTTTGGGTGGTTTTGCTAAATTCGTCACGCCGATCTCTCGAATTTTGTTTCTTTTGTCCCGTTTCTTTCCGCGCGTCGGGCCCGTTCCTGAGGCGATTTTGGGTCGAAACGGCCGTTTTTTTGAGGCGAAAAAGCCGTTTTCGGGGTGGGAAAAGCCGTTTTTCGAGGCGAAAACGGGGTTTTTCGGGTCAGAGCTTGCGCGGGCGCGGGCCGGGGGGGAAGAGGTCGCGGCCCGTGCGCAGGATCTGCTGCTCCAGCGCCTGGTGCCGCTTCATGTCCCAAAGCACCTTGTCCAGCGCCGCCCGGCGGAAAACGCGCCCGGAGGGGCCTGGAATCGCAAAAAACACACCTTTTCACCCAAAACCGCGGCGGCCCCCCGCGGGAAAAACGGGGGGGATTGTGGCGCCTTCTCGCCAAAAAAAAAAAAAAAGGCGAATCGGCGGAGGTTTTCTCGTCAGAGACCGTCGGGTTTTAGCGGTTTTTTGTGTCAGAAACGGGGAATTTGGAAAGTGAACCGAAAGTGGCGAATTTTTGCAGGCGGTTCACGGAAAACAGCGGGTTTTGAGGAGCGTCGCGCGCAAAACGTTGGGTTCTCGAAGGTGTTTTGCGCGCAGCAGTACGTCTTTAAGGGCTTATCGTCAAAATCGGGGAATTAAGAAGGATTTCGAACCAAGATAATGGCGCTTGGGAAGGTTTTAAATGAAAATTCGCTTTTGAAGTGTTTCCAGTGAAAACTATTTTTTAGAATAATTTATTTCATTTAGATTTTTATGTTATTATTATTATATTATATTATATATATATAATAATATATATATAAAATATATTAAAATATATTAAATATATTAAATATATTAAATATATTAAATATATTAAAATATATTAAAATATTATATATATAACAATATATATATAAAATATTTATATTATATTATATTATTAGTATATATATTTTTATTATTGTATTTATAGTAGTAAAAATAAATTGAATACAATAACCATATCTATAATAAATACAGTAAAAATAACAAATCTAAAGAAAATACAATATAACATATATATAAAATATACTGAAAAATTTCAGGTTTTAAAGCTTTTCAAGCAAAACTATTGAGTTTTTATTTAAAAACAGTTTCCTATAACCAAATCAACGTCTAAAAGTTCTTTATAAAAAAAAAAACAAACTATTTTTTTTTTTTTTTACCAAAAGCAACAAATTTTTTTAAGTTTCTTTGCGGGTAAAATCGAATTTTCAAACGATTTTTACCCAAAAAACCTGAATTTTTAAACGCTTCTTACTGAAAAAACTAAATTTTCAAAGCATTTTGCGCAAGGAACGGAACTTCCAATGATTTCCTACCGCAAATATTCAATTTCTAATGTTTCTTTACGAAAAACCCTAAAGTTTAAAGATTTTTACCGGAGAAATGGAAGTTTTGAAGATTTTTATCAAAAGCTCTGAAATTCTACAGGTGTTTTCGGCAAAAACGCTTCATTTTTTGTTAAGAAAAGCTGAATTTCTAAAGGTTTGGACTCACCGGGTGTTCGCCGTCGGTCGATGAGGGAACTTTTTGGGGTAACGGGCTCGTCGTCAAAATCAAATTCGGTCACAACGGGCGGCCTGCGGAAAATCACCAGAAATTCTCCTAAATTTAAGGGTTTCCCCCCCAAAATCCCACAAACTCCCCCCCCCAAAATCCCCCAAACGCTACGAAATGCCCAAATTCTCGCAAAACGGCACCGAAATCCCACAGGAATTGAAGGAAAGTCCCCACAAAAACCTCCCCAAAATCCCGCGGAAATCTCGCCAAAATTGGCAAAAATCCCACGAAATCTGACGGAGTCCCACGAGAATTCCACCCGACTCCCATAAAAATCCCCTCGAATCGCACCCAAATACCACAGATTTCACGAAAATCTCACAATATGCCATAAAAATGCCCCCGAAATTCTGCAAAATCCCACCGAATATCCACAAAGTTCCCCCAAAATTGTACTAAATCTCAGAAAAATCCCCCAAAATCTCACAAAGCCTCGAAATCCCTCGAGATCCCCCAAATCTCAGAGAATTCCCCCAAATCTCACAATATCCAGAAAAATTACCACAAAAACCCCGCAACATCTCCACAAAATTTTGCCCAAATTTTACAAAACCTCACCAAAAAAAAAAATCCTCCCCAAAATCTCAGAATCCCACAAAAATCTCCCCAAAATTCCACAAAACCCCACAAAGTCTCCACAAAATTTCCCAAGTTTTACAAAATCCCACAAATTTCCCCCTCAATTTTACAAAACCTCCCCCAAATCTCACAAGATCTCCACAAAATTTCCCCCTAAATTTTACAAACCCCACACGTTTCCCCCTAAATTTCACAAAGTCTCCCCCAAATTTCACAAGATCGCCACAAAATTTCCCCCTAAATTTACAGAATCTCCACAAAACTTCACAAGACCTCCCCAAAATTTCCCCCAAACCCCACAAATTTCCCCCTAAATTTTACGAAATCTCCCCCAAATTTCAATCTCCCCAAAACTTCCCCAAAATTTCCCCCGAACTCCCCAAATTTCCCCCAACCCCCCCAAATTCCCCCCTAAACTTCACCAATTCCCTCCTCAATTTTACCAAACCCCCCAAAACTCCCCCCCCCAAATTTCACAAAACCTCCCCCAAATTTCACAAGATCTCCACAAAATTTCCCCCTAAATTTTACAACCCCCCCCAAATTTCCCCCAAAATTTTACAAAATCTCCCCCAAATTTCAATCTCCCCAAAACTTCCCCAAAACTTCCCCAAGACCCCCCAAATTTCCCCTGAAACTTCACAAATTTCCCCCTCGATTTTACAAAACCCCCAAGTTTCCCCCGAAATTTCACACAATCTCCCAAATTTCCCCCGAAATTTCACACAATCTCCCAAATTTCCCCCGAAATTTCACAAAATCTCCCCCTCAATTTCACAAAATCTCCCCCAAATTCCACCACCCCTCCCCGAAATTTCCCCCAAACCCCCGCCGCCGCCCCCGAAATAAAAAACTTTTCCAGCTCTCTACTTCTCCTGCTGCGGCAGCTGCGCGTCGGGCTCGGGCGCCTCCTCGCGCTGCTCGTCCCGCGGCGTCTCCGGGGTGGGCGGGCGGCGCGGCCGGGGGGGGCGGGCGAGGGCGACGGTTCCGTGTTGGGCGATGAGCTCGTAGAGGCGGCGGATTTCGGGGGGCGGCGGCTGCCACCCCCCCGCGGGCTCCCCCTCCTCGTCGCTGCAGGGGACGCCCCAGTCGTCGCCCTCGGCCCAGTCGGCGGCGGCGTAGTCGGCAGCGGCGTAGTCGGCGGCGGCGTAGTCGGCAGCGGCGGCGTCGCCCGTCATGGCCGCCGGCGCGGCGGGAACCGGGGGGTCGGCGGGGGACAGGGAGGGGAGAGACGGGGGCGGCGGCGCCTCGGCCTCGGCCGCCATGCCTGGGGAAACGGAGGAAAACGGAATTCGTTTGCGTCGAGAATCGAATTATTTACCTCAAAAATTCAATTGTTTACCTCAAAAGATGAATGATTTACCTCAAAAATCCAATTGTTTACCTCAAAAGATGAATTATTTACCTCAAAAATTCAATTGTTTACCTCAAAAGAGGAATGATTTACCTCAAAAATCCAATTGTTTACCTCAAAAGATGAATTATTTACCTCAAAAATCCAATTGTTTACCTCAAAAGATGAATGATTTACCTCAAAAATCCAATTGTTTACCTCAAAAGATGAATTATTTACCTCAAAATTCAATTGTTTGCTTCAAAAGATGAATTATTTACCTCAAAAATTCAATTGTTTACCTCAAAAGATGAATTATTTACCTCAAAAATCCAATTGTTTACCTCAAAAGATGAATTATTTACCTCAAAAATTCAATTGTTTACCTCAAAAGATGAATTATTTACCTCAAAATTCAATTGTTTGCTTCAAAAGATGAATTATTTACCTCAAAAATCCAATTGTTTACCTCAAAAGATGAATTATTTACCTCAAAAATCCAATTGTTTACCTCAAAAGATGAATTATTTACCTCAAAAATCCAATTGTTTACCTCAAAAGATGAATTATTTACCTCAAAAATCCAATTGTTTACCTCAAAAGATGAATTATTTACCTCAAAAATCCAATTGTTTACCTCAAAAGATGAATTATTTACCTCAAAAATTCAATTGTTTACCTCAAAAGATGAATTATTTACCTCAAAGATCCAATTGTTTACCTCAAAAGATGAATTATTTACCTCAAAATTCAATTGTTTGCTTCAAAAGATGAATTATTTACCTCAAAAATTCAATTGTTTACCTCAAAAGATGAATTATTTACCTCAAAAATTCAATTGTTTACCCCAAAAGATGAATAATTCAGCTCAAAAAACGAATTATTTACCTCAAAAGTTGCGTTATTTATCTCAAAAATCGAACTGCTTACGTTAAGACATCAACTGTTTCCCTCAAAAATGGAATTATTTATCTCAAAAATTCAACTGTTTACATCAAAAATTAAATTATTTACCTCAAAAATTGAATTATTTACCTCAAAAACTGAGCTGTTCACCTCAAAAACTGGATTATTTACCTCAAAAATTAAATTATTTACCTCAAAAATTGAACTATTTGCCTCAAAAAATGAGTTGTTTGCCTCAAAAATGGGATTGTTTCCCTCAAAAAATGGATTATTTACCTCAAAAAATGAGTTATTTACCTCAGAAACTGAGTTGTTCGCCTCAAAAATTGCACCGTTTGCCTCGAAAAAATGGATTATTTCTCTCAAAAAATGGATTATTTAGCTCGAAAGTTGAATTATTTGCCTCAAAAACAAAGCTATTCACCTCAAAAATTGGATTGTTTGCCTCAAAAATGGATTATTTACCTCAAAAAATCAGCTATTTGCCTCAAAATTGAAATATTTACCTCAAAAATTGAATTATTTACCTCAAAACCTGAATTGTTTCCCCCCAAAATTGAATTATTTACCTCAAAAAATAAACCACCTCCAAAATTCAACTATTTACCTCAAAAACTGAACTATTTGTCTCAAAAATCGAATTATTTGCCTCAAAGCCTGAGCTGTTTGCCTCAAAAATTGGATTATTTACCTCAAAAAATGAGTTATTTACCTCAAAAAGTGAGTTGTTTGCCTCAAAAATGGAATTATTTACCTCAAAAAACGAACTGTTCGCCTCAAAAATTGAATTATTTACCTCAAAAATTGAATTATTTACCTCAAAAACTAAGCTGTTTGCCCCCAAAAATGGATTATTTACCTCAAAAAATGAATTATTTGCCTCAAAAATTGAATTATTTGCCTAAAACTGGGAACAGGGGGGATACCGGTGTCAAACTGGGAATGTGGGGGGTCAAACTGGTGTCAAACTGGGAATGGGGGGGATACTGGGAATGAGGGGCTTATACTGGGAATGGGGGGGGTTACTGGGGCCGTACTGGTCCATACTGGTCCATACTGGGAATGGGGGGGTTGCTGGGGCCGTACTGGGCCATACTGGTCCATACTGGGAATGGGGGGGGTTACTGGGGCCGTACTGGGCCATACTGGTCCATACTGGTCCATACTGGGGATGGAGGGGGGTTACTGGGGCCGTACTGGGGGTTAGTGGGGCCATACTGGTCCATACTGGTCCATACTGGGAACATACTGGGAATGGGGGGGGTTACTGGGTCATACTGGGGGTTACTGGGGCCATACTGGGCCATACTGGTCCATACTGGGAACATACTGGGAATGGGGGGGTTACTGGGGCCATACTGGGGGTTACTGGGGCCATACTGGTCCATACTGGTCCATACTGGGAATGGGGGGGTTACTGGGGCTGTACTGGGGGTTACTGGGGCCGTACTGGTCCATACTGGTCCATACTGGGGATGGAGGGGTTACTGGGGCCATACTGGGGGTTACTGGGGCCGTACTGGTCCATACTGGTCCATACTGGGAATGGGGGGGTTACTGGGGCCGTACTGGGGGTTACTGGGGCCGTACTGGTCCATACTGGTCCATACTGGTCCATACTGGGAATGGGGGGGGGTTACTGGGGCCATACTGGTCCATACTGGGAACATACTGGGAATGGGGGGGGTTACTGGGGCCGTACTGGGGGTTACTGGGGCCGTACTGGTCCATACTGGTCCATACTGGTCCATACTGGGAATGGGGGGGGGTTACTGGGCCATACTGGGGGTTACTGGGGCCATACTGGTCCATACTGGTCCATACTGGGAATGGGGGGGTTACTGGGGCTGTACTGGGGGTTACTGGGGCCATACTGGTCCATACTGGGAATGGGGGGGGGGGCAAACTGGTCCATACTGGGACCATACTGGGAATGGGGGGTGTTACTGGGGCTGTACTGGGGGTTACTGGGGCCATACTGGGCCATACTGGGCCATACTGGTCCATACTGGGAATGGGGGGGGTTACTGGGCCATACTGGGGGTTACTGGGGCCATACTGGTCCATACTGGTCCATACTGGGAATGGAGGGGTTACTGGGGCTGTACTGGGGGTTACTGGGGCCATACTGGTCCATACTGGGAATGGGGGGGGGGGCAAACTGGTCCATACTGGGACCATACTGGCAATGGGGGGGGTTACTGGGGCTGTACTGGGGGTTACTGGGGCCGTACTGGGCCATACTGGTCCATACTGGTCCATACTGGGGATGGGGGGGGGGGGTTACTGGGGCCGTACTGGGGGTTAGTGGGGCCGTACTGGTCCATACTGGTCCATACTGGTCCATACTGGGAATGGGGGGTGTTACTGGGGCCACACTGGGGGTTACTGGGGCCGTACTGGTCCATACTGGTCCATACTGGGAACATACTGGGAATGGGGGGGTTACTGGGGCCATACTGGGGGTTACTGGGGCCATACTGGTCCATACTGGTCCATACTGGGAATGGGGGGGGGTTACTGGGCCATACTGGGGGTTACTGGGGCCATACTGGTCCATACTGGTCCATACTGGGAATGGGGGGGGTTACTGGGGCTGTACTGGGGGTTACTGGGGCCATACTGGTCCATACTGGGAATGGGGGGGGGGCAAACTGGTCCATACTGGGACCATACTGGGAATGGGGGGGGTTACTGGGGCTGTACTGGGGGTTACTGGGGCCATACTGGGCCATACTGGTCCATACTGGGAATGGGGGGGGTTACTGGGGCCGTACTGGTCCATACTGGTCCATACTGGGGATGGGGGAACAAAACTGGTCCCTACTGGGGCCTTACTGGGCCGTACTGGGGCCCTACGGGGGCCGTACTGGTCCATACTGGGGGTCACCGGGGCCGTACTGGTCTGTACTGGTCTATACTGGCCTATACTGGTCTATACTGGTCCATACTGGGGGTCACTGGGCTCCTACCGGCTCCGGCGTCTCCTCGATGGCGGCGGCGGGAGGGGGGCGTGGCCACGCCAATCCCCGCCCACCCGCTCCCCCAATCACCCAATCAGCGCCCTCTCCCTTCCCCTCTCCGCTCTCTGATTGGCCTCACCCCCCTTTAACCCCGCCCACTTTCTGGCACGCCCTCTCCCCTTTCCCTTCACGCCCGCCGCACCGCGCATGCGCAACCCTTCCCCGCCCTCCCGCCGGCTTCCACTTCCGGTTTGCCGCCGGCGCCATCTTGGATTCGGGGCGGCGGGAAAAGCGGCGGGACCGGGGGGGTTTCCCCCCCCCCCCAGGGTGATTTTTGGGGTGAAATCGGCGGTTTTTGGGGCTCCCCGGAGCGGAGGGGCGAGCGGAGCCCCCCCCCGGAGCTGCAGCAACCGGGGGGGGGGAAACGGGGCCGGGTCGGGACCCCCCGGAACCGGAGACGGAGGAGACGAGCGGTGAGGGGAACGGCGGCCTGGGCGCTTATGGGGCAGGATTTGGACTTTTGGCTCACTTATGGGGCAGAATAGGCAGCTCTGGGGCACTTATGGGGCAGGATTTCGACTTTTGGGTCCCTTATGGGGCAGAATAGGGATGTCTGGGGCACTTATGAGGCAGAATATGGGTCTCTGGGGCACTTATGGGGCAGGATTTGGACTTTTGGGTCACTTATGGGGCAGAATATGGATGTCTGCGGCACTTATGGGGCAGAAAAGGGATCTCTGTGGCACTTATGGGGCAGGATTTCTACTTTTGGGTCACTTATGGGGCAGGATTTGGAGTCTTGTGTCACTTATGGGGCAGCATATGCATCTCTGGGGCACTTATGGGGCAGAATATGGATCTACGGGTCACTTATGGGGCAGGATTTGGAGTCTTGTGTCACTTATGGGGCAGAATATGCATCTCTGGGGCACTTATGGGGCAGAATAGGGATGTCTGGGGCACTTATGGGGCAGAATATGGGTCTCTGGGGCACTTATGGGGCAGGATTTGGATTTCTGAGTCACTTATGGGGCAGAATAGGGATCTCTGGGTCACTTATGGGGCAGAATATGGGTCTCTGTGGCACTTATGGGGCAGAATACAGATCTCTGGGTCACTTATGGGGCAGAATACAGATCTCTGGGTCACTTATGGGGCAGAGTTGGGACCCTTGTGTCACTTATGGGGCAGAGTTGGGGCCTCTGAGTCACTTATGGGGCAGAATGTGGATCTCTGGGTCACTTATGGGGCAGAATATAGAGGCTTGTGTCATTTATGGGGCAGGATTTGGATCTCTGAGTCACTTATGGGGCAGGATTTGGATCTTTGAGTCACTTATGGGGCAGGATTTAGACCCCTGAGTCACTTATGGGGCAGGATTTGGACCACCGAGTCACTTATGGGGCAGACTCTGACCCTCCTCGTCCCTCTCTCCGCTTCCAGGCCGGCTCCCCCCCGACTTGTGGGGCCGCCCCACGGAATCCGTGGGTCCCGCCATGCCGTCGCTCAGCCCCACGGATCCGGCCGCCTCCCGCTTGTTCCGCCCCGAAGATCCCGAGACCCTTTTCGGCGACTTACGGGAAATCGGCCACGGCAGCTTCGGCGCCGTCTACTCCGTGAGTTCCACCCCATAGCCGCCCCATAAGTGCCCCATAAGTGCCCCATAACCGCCCCACACATTCCCCCCCGCCCAGGCCCGCGACCTCCGCACTAACGAGCTCGTAGCAATTAAGAAAATGTCGTACGGCGGGAAACGATCGGATGAGGTAACGAGGCGGGGTGGGGGGCGGAGGGAGGACCCAGGCGTCCGGGCCCCACGGATCTGTGGGTCTCTGTGCCCCATAGAAATGGCGCGACATCGTGCGCGAGGTGTCGCTGCTGCAGCGGCTGCGGCACCCGAACACCGTGGGCTTCCGGGGCTGCTACCTCGGGGGACATACGGCCTGGGTGAGCGACCCACAAGTGTGGGGCTGGACCCAGAAGTGTGGGGCTGGACCCATAAGTGTGGGGTGGGGGGGGGTTGGGGCCCAAAACTGGGGGTTTGGGAGCTCAGAAAGGGGGTTGTGGGGTCAGAAATGGGTCTCAAGGGGTGTTTCGGGACCCAGAAGTGTGGGGCGGGACCCAGAAGTGTGGGGCTGGACCCATAAGGGGGGGGGGGGGGGCCCAAAACTGGGGGTTGTGGGGTCAGAAATGGGCCTCACGGGGTGTTTCGGGACCCATAAGTGTGGGGCAGGACCCAGAAGTGTGGGGCTGGACCCATAAGTGTGGGGTGGGGGGGGGGGTGGGGCCCAAAACTGGGGGTTTGGGGGCTCAGAAAGGGGGGTTGTGGGGTCAGAAATGGGTCTCACGGGGTGTTTCGGGACCCAGAAGTGTGGGGCGGGAGCCAGAAGTGTGGGGCTGGACCCATAAGTGTGGGGTGGGGGGGGGAGTGGGGCCCAAAACTGGGGGTTTGGGGGCTCAGAAAGGGGGGTTGTGGGGTCAGAAATGGGTCTCAAGGGGTGTTTTGGGACCCATAAGTGTGGGGTGGGACCCATAAGTGTGTGGCAGGGGGGGATTTAGGGCCTAGAAATGAGGGTTGGGGGGACATTGGGCCCCACAGCTGTGGGGCAGGGGGATGTTGGGACCCATACGTGTGGGGCTGGACCCATACGTGTGGGGCGGGACCCATCAGTGTGGGACGGGGGGGGGGATTTGGGGCCTAGAAATGAGGGTTTGGGGGACATTGGGCCCCACAGCTGTGGGGCAGGGGGGATGTTGGGCCCCATAGATGTGGGGCAGGGCATGTGGGGCAGAGGGGCCGCCCCGCCCCACATCTATGGGGCAGGGCCGGTCTCCTCAGCTGGCCATGGAGCGCTGCCTGGGTTCGGCCGCCGACCTGCTGGAGGGTGAGTGCCGTGGGGCGGCGCTATGGGGCGGCCCCATAGATCTCCCCGCCCCTCACCCCCCCACCTCACGCTCTGCCCCCCAAGTGCACAAGAAGCCGCTGCGGGAGGTGGAGATCGCGGCCGTCAGCCAGGGAGCGCTGCGGGGCCTGGCCTATCTGCACCAGCTCGGGGTCATCCACAGGTGCGCCCCATAGATCTGCCCCATAGATCGGACCCATAGATCCGGCCCCGTAGATCGGGAGCCAGAGCGGGACCCACAGCCCCTGTTGTGCTGGTTTCTTTGGGTGTTTTCTTGCTTGTGCTGCTTGGGGTTGGTTGTTCTGCCCCATAGCGTGCCCCATAAGCTGCCCCATAACCTGCCCCATAGATCAGGACCCATAGATCCGGACCCAGAGCAGGACCCACAGCCCCTGTTGTGCTGGTTTCTTTGGGTGTTTTCTTGCTTGTGCTGCTTGGGGTTGGTTGTTCTGCCCCATAAGCTGCCCCATAGCCTGCCCCATAGATCAGGACCCATAGATCCGGACCCAGAGCGGGACCCACAGCCCCTGTTGTGCTGGTTTCTTTGGGTGTTTTCTTGCTTGTGCTGCTTGTGGTTGGTTGTTCTGCCCCATAACCTGCCCCATAGCCTGCCCCATAGGCTGCCCCATAACCTGCCCCATAGATCAGGACCCATAGATCCGGACCCAGAGCGGGACCCACAGCCCCTGTTGTGTTGGTTTCTTTGGGTGTTTTCTTGCTTGTGCTGCTTGTGGTTGGTTGTTCTGCCCCATAGCCTGCCCCATAGCCTGCCCCATAACCTGCCCCATAGATCAGGACCCATAGGTCCGGACCCAGAGCGGGACCCACAGCCCCTGTTGTGCTGGTTTCTTTGGGTGTTTTCTTGCTTGTGCTGCTTGTGGTTGGTTGTTCTGCCCCATAGCCTGCCCCATAGCCTGCCCCATAGATCCAGACCCATAGGTCCGGACCCACAGCGGGACCCACAGCGTCCGTTCTGCTGGTTTCTCTGGTGCTTTTCTTGCTTGTGCTTGGCAGTCCCGCCCCATAACCTGCCCCACAGAGCCCACCCCATAGATCCTGCCCCATAGAGTCCACCCTATAGAGCTCAACGCATAGCGTCCACCCCATAGATCCCGCCCCATAGATCCCGCCCCATAGACCCTGACCCAGGGAGCACACCCCATAGATCCCACCCCACAGAGCCCACGGCATAGAGCTGCCCCATAGATCCTGCCCCATAGATCCCGCCCCATAGCGCCCGCCCCATAGAGCCGTACCCCATGAGCCCCCCCACCCCCACTGATCTCTGCCCCACTGATCTCTGCCCCACACACACGTCAAGGCCGGGAACATCCTCCTGACCCACTGATTCCCCCCCTAGCCCCACTGATCTCAGCCCCACCGACATGCCCCGTTCCCCCAGCCCCACAGCGGCTGCCCCACTGATCCCTGCCCCACTGATCTCTGCCCCACAGAGACGTCAAGGCCGGGAACATCCTGCTGAGCCCTATGGGGCAGGTAAAACTCGGCGACTTCGGCTCGGCCGCCACGGCCGCCCCAGCCGGTTCCTTCGTGGGGACGCCCTATTGGTGAGCGACCCCCAAGTGTGGGGCTGAGCCCCATAGTGCAGCCGGGTGTGATGTTTGCGACCCCCAAGCGTGGGGCTGAGCCCCATAGCGCAGCCGGGTGTGATGTTTGTGACCCCCAAGCGTGGGGCTGAGCCCCATAGCGCGGCCGGGTGTGATGTTTCCGCCCCCCAAGTGTGGGGCTGAGCCCCATAGCGTGGCCGGGTGTGATGTTTCCACCCCCCAAGTGTGGGGCCGAGCCTGATGTTTCCGCCCCCCAAGTGTGGGGCCGAGCCTGATGTTTCCGCCCCCCAAGTGTGGGGCCGAGCCTGATGTTTCCGCCCCCCAAGTGTGGGGCCGAGCCTGATGTTTCCGCCCCCCAAGTGTGGGGCTGAGCCTGATGTTTCTGCCCCCCAAGTGTGGGGCCGAGCCTGATGTTTCCACCCCCCAAGTGTGGGGCCGAGCCTGATATTTCCACCCCCCAAGTGTGGGGCCGAGCCTGATGTTTCCACCCCCGAAGTGCAGATCCAGGCCTGATATTTCCGCCCCCTAAGTGTGCGCCTGGATTTTATGTTTCCACCCCCAAGTGTGGGGCCGGGTTTTATGTTTCCACCCCCCAAGTGTGGGGCCGGGCCTGATGTTTGTGCCCCCCAGGATGGCTCCCGAGGTGATCGTGGCCGTGGACGAGGGGCCGTACGACGGGAGGGCCGACGTCTGGTCCATGGGCATCACCTGCATCGAGCTGGGTGAGCGCTATGGGGCTGCCCCACACGTCCGCCCCACAAGCGGCGCGGCGGCCGAGCCGGCGTTGGGTCGTTTGTATTGAGACCGGGGGGGCACTTAGGGGGCAGCTCCGGGACACTCGGGGGTCGGTTACAGCACAGTTAGAGGGGGGTTATGGGGCTTCTGTGGGGCTGCCCCACATGTGGCCGTGCCCCACAGCGGAGCGGAAGCCGCCGCTGTTCCACCTGAACGCCATGAGCGCCCTTTACCACATCGCCCAGAGCGACCCCCCCCGTCTGCAGGGACCCAACTGGTGAGCCCGGACGCCTGGGTCCCCCCCCGGACGCCTGGGTTCCTTCCTGAACACCTGGGTCCCCTCCCTGAACTCCTGGGTCCCTTATTTGGGTCCCCCCCCCGGACGCCTGGGTCCCGTCCTGAACTCCTGGGTCCCTTTTTGGGTGTCCCCCGCCGGATGCCTGGGTCCCCCCCCGGACACCTGGGTCCGTCCTGAACTCCTGGGTCCCCTCCCGGATACCTGGGTCCCTTCCCAAATGCCTGGGTCTGCTCCCTGAACTCCTGGGTCCCTTTTTGGGTCTCCCCCCCGGATGCCTGGGTCCCCCCCCGGACGCCTGGGTCTCTCCCAAACTCCTGGGTCCTTTATTTCGGTTTCCCCCCGGATGCCTGGGTCCCCCCCCGGATGCCTGGGTCCCCCCCCGGACACCTGGGTCCCCTCCCTGAACTCCCGGGTCCCTTATTTCGGTCCCCTGCCCAGACGCCTGGGTCCCCCCCCTGCACTCCTGGGTCCCCCCCCTGCACTCCTGGGTCCCCCCCGGACGCCTGGGTCCCTCCCGGACGCCTCGGTCCCTCCCGAACTCCTGGGTTCCCTCCACATTCTTGGGTCTCCCCCCGGACGCCTGGGTCTCCCCGCACTCCTGGGTCCCCCCCGGACGCCTGGGTCCCTCCCTCACGGGGGGTCCCAGGTCCCCCAGTTTCCGGGGGTTCGTGGGTTCGTGTCTGCAGAAGCTGCCGCTGGATCGACCCACGGCCGAGGAGCTGCTGCAGGTACCGGGCCAGCCCGCCCCGCCCCGTTGGCCCCGTTGGCCCGTTACCCGTTATCTCCTTGTGTCATTGTCCCGTTACCCGTTATCTGCTTGTGTCATTGTCCCGTTACCCGTTATCTGCTTGTGTCACGGTCCCGTTACCCGTTATCTCCTTGTGTCATTGTCCCATTACCCGTTATCTGCTTGTGTCATTGTCCCGTTACCCGTTATCTGCTTGTGTCACGGTCCCGTTACCCGTTATCTGCTTGTGTCACGGTCCCGTTACCCGTTATCTGCTTGTGTCACGGTCCCGTTACCCGTTATCTGCTTGTGTCATTGTCCCGTTACCCGTTATCCGCTTGTGTCATTGTCCCGTTACCCGTTATCTGCTTGTGTCATTGTCCCGTTACCCGTTATCTGCTTGTGTCACGGTCCCGTTACCCGTTATCTGCTTGTGTCACGGTCCCGTTACCCGTTATCTGCTTGTGTCACTGTCCCGTTACCCGTTATCTGCTTGTGTCACGGTCCCGTTACCCGTTATCTGCTTGTGTCACGGTCCCGTTACCCGTTATCTCCTTGTGTCATTGTCCCGTTACCCGTTATCCGCTTGTGTCATTGTCCCGTTACCCGTTATCTGCTTGTGTCATTGTCCCGTTACCCGTTATCTCCTTGTGTCATTGTCCCGTTACCCGTTATCTGCTTGTGTCACGGTCCCGTTACCCGTTATCTGCTTGTGTCACTGTCCCGTTACCCGTTATCTGCTTGTGTCACGGTCCCGTTACCCGTTATCTCCTTGTGTCATTGTCCCGTTACCCGTTATCTCCTTGTGTCACGGTCCCGTTACCCGTTATCTCCTTGTGTCATGGTCCCGTTACCCGTTATCTGCTTGTGTCATTGTCCCGTTACCCGTTATCTGCTTGTGTCACGGTCCCGTTACCCGTTATCTGCTTGTGTCACTGTCCCGTTACCCGTTATCTCCTTGTGTCACGGTCCCGTTACCCGTTATCTCCTTGTGTCATGGTCCCGTTACCCGTTATCTGCTTGTGTCATTGTCCCGTTACCCGTTATCTGCTTGTGTCATGGTCCCGTTACCCGTTATCTGCTTGTGTCACTGTCCCGTTACCCGTTATCTGCTTGTGTCATTGTCCCGTTACCCGTTATCTGCTTGTGTCATTGTCCCGTTACCCGTTATCTCCTTGTGTCACTGTCCCGTTACCCGTTATCTGCTTGTGTCATTGTCCCGTTACCCGTTATCTGCTTGTGTCATTGTCCCGTTACCCGTTATCTCCTTGTGTCACTGTCCCGTTACCCGTTATCTCCTTGTGTCATTGTCCCGTTACCCGTTATCTGCTTGTGTCACGGTCCCGTTACCCGTTATCTGCTTGTGTCACTGTCCCGTTACCCGTTATCTGCTTGTGTCATTGTCCCGTTACCCGTTATCTGCTTGTGTCATTGTCCCGTTACCCGTTATCTGCTTGTGTCACTGTCCCGTTACCCGTTATCTCCTTGTGTCACTGTCCCGTTACCCGTTATCTCCTTGTGTCACGGTCCCGTTACCCGTTATCTCCTTGTGTCATTGTCCCATCATCCGCATTATTCCCTTATCCCTTTGTCGCATTATCCCCGTCATCCCCGTCATCCCCGTTATCTCTGTTATCTCCGTTATCCCCATTATCCCGTTATCCCCATTATCCCGTTATCCCCGTTATCCCGTTATCTCCGTTATCCCCATTATCCCCATTATCCCGTTATCTCCATTATCCCGTTATCCTCATTATCCCATTATCCCATTATCTCCATTATCTCCATTATCCCCATTATATCAATTATCTCTATTATCTCCATTATCCCGTTATCTCCATTATCTCCATTATCCCATTATCCTCTTATCTTCATTATCTCCATTATCTCCATTATCCCCATTATTTCCATTATCCCATTATCCCCATTATCTTCATTATCCCCGTTATCCCCGTTATGTCCATTATCCCATTATCCCCATTATGTCCATTATCCCGTTATCTTCATTATCCCCGTTATCCCCGTTATGTCCATTATCCCATTGTCTCCGTTAACTTCATTATCCCCATTATCTCCTTTATCCCCATTATCCCCATTATCCCCATTATCTCCATTATCTCCATTATCTCTATTATCCCATTATCTCCATTATCTCCATTATGCCATTATCTCATTATCCCCGTTATCCCCGCTATCCCATTATCTCCATTATCCCATTATCCCCATTATCCCATTATCTGCATTATCCCCATTGTCCCATTATCCCCATTATCCCATTATCTCCATTGTGCCTTTATCTTCATTATCCCATTATCTTCATTATGTCCATTATGTCTATTATCTCATTATCTCTATTATCCCATTATCCCATTATCCCCATTATCTTTATTATCCTGTTGTCTCTTTTATCCCATTATTCCCTTGTGCCATTATCCTCATTATCTCCATTGTCCCTGTTATCCCATTATTGTCATTGGCCCATTGTCCCCATTATCCTCATTATCCCATTATCCCATTGTCCCCATGTCCCCATTATCCCCATTACCCCATTGTCCCCATTGTCCCATTGTTTCCATTGTCCCATTGTCCCCATTACCCCATTGTCCCCATTGTCCCCATTGTCCCCATTGTCCCCGTTATCCCATTGTCTCCGTTGTCCCCGTTATCCCATTGTTCCTATTACCCCATTGTTCCCATTACCCTATTGTCCCCATTGTCCCCATTATTCTCATTATCCCATTATCCCATTGTCCCCATTGTCCCATTGTCCCCATTACCCCATTGTCCCTGTTACCCCATTGTCCCCTTGGCCCCGCCCCCCCCAGCACCACTTCCTGCGGAGGCCCCGCCCCCCCCGCGTGCTCCTCGACCTGATTGGCCGAGCCCAGGCGGCCGCCCGCGCCCTGGACCAGCTGCACCTGCGGCCAATGAGGAAGCTGCTGCTCCCGGAAGGCCCCGCCCACTCCGGCCCCGCCCACCCCGGCCCCGCCCACCCCGGCCCGCAGGTGGGTGCCGACAATTTGGGGACATTTAGGGGGGTTTGGGGACGTTTAGGGGGGTTCTGAGGACATTTAGGGGGGTTTGGGGACATTCTGGGGATGTTTTGAGACATTTAGTGGGGTTTGGGGACATTTGGGGGACGTTTTGAGACATTTCGGGGGGATTTGGGGACATATCAGGTGGATTTGGGGACATTTAGGGGGTTTGGGGACATTTTGGGGGGATTTGGGGACATTTCGAGGGGATTTGGGAGGGATTTGGGGACATTCAGGCACATTTTGGGGACATATCGGGGGGATTTGGGGACATATCGGGTGGATTTGGGGACATTTCGGGGGGTTTGGGGACATTTTGGGGACGTTTTGAGACATTTCGGGGGAGGTTTGGGACATTTAGGGGGGTTCTGAGGACATTTAGGGGGGTTTGGGGACATTTTGGGGATGTTTTGAGACATACTAGGTGGATTTGGGGACATTTTGGGGGGGTTTGGGGACATTTTGGGGGGGGTTGGGGACATTTAGGGGGGTTTGGGGACATTTCGGCGGGATTTGGGGACATTTCGAGGGGATTTGGGGATATTTAGGGACATTTTGGGCACATTTCTGGGGGATTTGGGGACATTTCGGGGGGATTTGGGGACGTTTTGGGGGGATTTGGGGACATTTTGGGGACATCGTCCCTATTGTCTCATCGTCCGCATTGTCCCATTGTCCCCATCGTCCCCATTGTCCCATTGTCCCCATCATCGCCATTGTCCCATTATCCCCATTGTCTCCATCATCCCCATTGTCCCATTGTCCCCATCGCCCCCATTGTCCCCATCGCCCCCATTGTCCCCATCGCCCCCATTGTCCCATTGTCCCCATTGTCCCATCGTCCCCATCATCCCCATCATCCCCATCATCCCCATCATCCCCATCGTCCCCATCGTCCCCATCGTCCCCATCGTCCCCATTGTCCCCATTGTCCCCATTGTCCCCATCGTCCCCATTGTCCCCATCGTCCCCATTGTCCCCATCATCCCCAT
Source organism: Caloenas nicobarica (assembly GCF_036013445.1). Classification (NCBI taxonomy): domain Eukaryota; kingdom Metazoa; phylum Chordata; class Aves; order Columbiformes; family Columbidae; genus Caloenas; species Caloenas nicobarica. The sequence continues at coordinate 162,800 of NC_088282.1, forward strand.
TGTCCCATTGTCCCCATTGTCCCCATCGTCCCCATTGTCCCATTATCCCCATTGTCTCCATCATCCCCATTGTCCCATCGTCCCCATCGTCCCCAGGGGGCGGAGCCTCCGGGCGCCACCGAGCGCAGCCATTGGCCGCCCAGCGCGTCCGTCAGCGCCTCCAGCAGCAGCAGCGGCGCCAGCGCGGCCAACGACGATGACGATGGTGACGACGACGATGACGACGATGACGGTGACAACGAGGAACGTCCCCCATTGGCCGCCCAGCAGCCGCCCGTGAGCACAGAAGGGGACGGGGGTGGGGGGGACGGTCCCAAAGACCCAAAAAGGTCCCAAAACGGGGTTCGGGAAGCGGGAGAAGGGCCCAGGATGAGGCTCCACCAGCCCGAGGTGGATCCGGCACCACGAGAACGTCCCAAAATGGGGTTCAACCACCACGGGAAGGTCCTAAAATGGGGTTTATCCACCGTGAGAAGCTCCTAAAATGAGTCTCAATCAACATTAGAAGGTTCTACGGTGGTTTCAACCACCATGAGAAGGTTCTAAAATGGGGTTAAACCAACACTAGAAGGTTCCAAGGTGGTTCCAGCCCCATGAGAAGGTCCCAAAATGGGATTAAACCACCATGAGAAGGTTCTGAGGTGGTTTTTCCACCATGAAAAGGTCCTAAAATGGGGTTGAATCGACACTAGAAGGTTCTAAGGTGGTTCCACCGCCATGAAAAGGTCCTAAAATGGGATTAAACCACCATGAGAAGGTCCTAAAATGAGTCTCAACCAACACTAGAAGGTTCCAAGGTGGTTCCAGCCCCATGAGAAGGTCCCAAAATGGGATTAAACCCCCTTGAGAAGGTTCCAAGGTGGTTTTTCCACCTCGAGAAGGTCCTAAAATGGGGTTTATCCACCATGAGAAGTTCCTAAAATGGGATTAAACCACCATGGGAAGGTTCTGAGGTGGTTTTTCCACCATGAAAAGGTCCTAAAATGGGGTTAAACCAACACTAGAAGGTTCCAAGATGGTTCCAGCCCCATGAGAAGGTCCTAAAATGGGATTAAACCACCATGAGAAGGTCCTAAAATGAGTCTCAACCAACACTAGAAGGTTCCAAGGTGCTTCCACCACCATGAGAAGGTCCCAAAATGGGATTAAACCACCATGAGAAGGTTCTGAGGTGGTTTTTCCACCATGAAAAGGTCCTAAAATGGGGTTAAACCAACACTAGAAGGTTCTAAGGTGGTTCCACCACCATGAGAAGGTCCCAAAATGGGATTAAACCACCATGAGAAGGTCCTAAAATGAGTCTCAACCAACACTAGAAGGTTCCAAGGTGGTTCCAGCCCCATGAGAAGGTCCCAAAATGGGATTAAACCACCATGAGAAGGTTCCGAGGTGGTTTTTCCACCACGAGAAGGTCCTAAAATGGGGTTTATCCACCATGAGAAGTTCCTAAAATGGGATTAAACCACCATGAGAAGGTTCTGAGGTGGTTTTTCCACCATGAAAAGGTCCTGAAACGGGATTAAACCACCATGAGAAGATCCTAAAATGAGTCTCAACCAACACTAGAAGGTTCCAAGGTGGTTCCACCACCATGAGAAGGTCCCAAAATGGGATTAAACCACCATGAGAAGGTTCCGAGGTGTTTTTTCCACCATGAAAAGGTCCTAAAATGGGGTTAAACCAACACTAGAAGGTTCTAAGGTGGTTCCACCACCATGAGAAGGTCCCAAAATGGGATTAAACCCTCTTGAGAAGGTTCCAAGGTGGTTTTTCCACCTCGAGAAGGTCCTAAAATGGGGTTTATCCACCATGAGAAGTTCCTAAAATGGGATTAAACCACCATGAGAAGGTTCTGAGGTGGTTTTTCCACCATGAAAAGGTCCTAAAATGGGGTTAAACCAACACTAGAAGGTTCCAAGATGGTTCCAGCCCCATGAGAAGGTCCTAAAATGGGATTAAACCACCATGAGAAGGTCCCAAAATGGGATTATGGGCTTAAACCCCCATGGGAAGGTCCCCAAACGGGGCTCAATCCCCCAGGAAGGCGCCAACGTGGGTTAGTGCTTCTCTATTGGCGGGGGGGAGCGTTTGACGCCCCCAAAAAGCCCCGAAATTCCCCCAAAACTGACCCCGAAACCTCCCGGGGTTGCCGGAAATTTCCCGGAACTCCCCAAAAATACCCAAAAAGACCCAAAACACCCCCAAAATAGCCCCAAAACCACCCCGAACAAGCCCGAAAACGGCCCCGAAATAACCCAACCGCCCCCCCAAAATTAAGCCAAACCAGCCCAAAATGAGCCCAAAAATTAGAGGGGGATATTTTGGGGGGTTTACGTCCCTATCTCAAGATTTTGGGGCTCAAAAGTGGAATTTTGGGGCGTTTCGTGTCATTATTTCAGCATTTTGGGGTCTCCGAGCCCCAAAAACCTCCGTTTTTCCCCCAATTTCAGGCGCGCCGGGACCAAGAATTTCCCCCCGTCGTTCATAACGAGGAAACGGGACAATTAGAGATTCAATTAACGAGCCCGCGGGGCCAATACGACCAGTATGACCAGTTCGACCAGTATGACCAGTACAACCAGTTCAACCCTGTAGGTGACACAGGGACCCGGGGGGGACGTTCCCGCCCCAAACCCCCAAATTCCGGCGATTTAGCCCCAAATTCCAGCAATTTAGCCCCAAATTCCCCCCGTTTTCCCCCCGATCCCTCCAGTTCCTCGCCCAGTTCCTCCCAGTTTCCTCCCAGTTCCTCCCAGTTTCCTCCCAGTTCCCACGTCCCCCCAAATTCCCCCGTTTCCCTCAATTTTCACCCCGATTTCCCCCCCAGTTCCCCCATTGATTCCCCCAGTTCTCCCAGTTCTGACCCCAATTTTCCCCCCAGTTTCCCCCCCATTAATTCCCCCAGTTCCCCCAGTTCCGACCCCAGTTCCACCCCCAATTTCCCCTCCAGTTCCCCCATTAATTCCCCCATTTCTCCCCCAAATTCCTCTCCCAGTTCCCCCATTAACCCCCCCAGTTCCCCCAGTTTCTCCCCCGTTAATTCCCCCAGTTGCCCCATTAATCCCCCCGTTAATTGCTCCATTAATCCCCCCGGTTCCCCCCCAAATTTCCCCCCCAGTTCCCCCATTAATCCTCCCAGTTCCCCCCCCAGTTCCCCCAGTTTCCCCCCCATTAATCCCCCCAGTTCCCCCATTAACCCCCCCAGTCCCCCCAGTTTCCCCCCCATTGATCCCCCCAGTTCCCCCATTAATCCCCCCAGTTTCCCCATTGATCCCCCCAGTTTCCCCCCCATTAATCCCCCCAGTTCCCCCATTAACCCCCCCAGTCCCCCCAGTTTCCCCCCCATTGATCCCCCCAGTTCCCCCATTAATCCCCCCAGTTTCCCCATTGATCCCCCCAGTTTCCCCCCCATTGATCCCCCCAGTTTCCCCCCCATTAATCCCCCCAGTTCCCCCATTAACCCCCCCAGTCCCCCCAGTTTCCTCCCCATTGATCCCCCCATTGATCCCCCCAGTTTCCCCATTAACCCTCCCATTGATCCCCCCAGTTCCCCCATTGATCCCCCCAGTTTCCCCCCCATTGATCCCCCCCTTGACCCCCCCGCGTTCCCCCCCATGCCCCGCCCCCTCCCCAAGCCCCGCCCCCCCGCCCTCCCCGCCCCTCTCCCATTGGCCGCCGCCCTGGCCGCCCTCTGGCTCCGCCCCTCCCTGCCCCTCCTCTTCCTCTTCCTGTTCCTCTTGCTCCTCCCCCGCGGGGGGCGTGGCCGGGCGGGGGGCGGGGCCGTGGGCGTGGCCTTGGCCTTGACCCTCCCGGCCCCGTTTTGGCGCTTCGGGGCCGTGACCTTGGCCTTGACCGGGGGGGTTTTGGGGCTCCTGGGGTTCCCCCCTCCCCGCGCTCGCGCTTACGCCCCCGTTTTCCTCTTGGCCGCCCAATTTTTCCTCTTCCCGTGGCTCTTTTTGGCGCTTTATTTAGCCGGCTTGGGGGGCCGGGGGGTTTTGGGGGGCGCCGGGGGGCGGAACCGACTCCACCGCTGGTTATTCCGGGGGGTCCTCGCTTTACCCCCCCCGGTTTTCCGCCTCTTGTCCCGTTTGGGTTTCGTCAGCGAACGGCGATTTTTTCAATTTTTCCCCCGGGCTAAAAAAACGGGATTTCGGTCCCGTTTGCCCATCCCCCGCCGGGGACCCCCCCCGCCCCCCCGCCCCTCCCCCAACGCCTCTGGAGCCGCGTCCGGCGCTTCCTGGGGGGGAGGGGGGGGCGGGGGGGGGGGCGGGGGGGGGAACCCCCCAGCCGGATCCCCCGCCCCTCCCCCCGCCCCCCCCGAACCCCCCCGAGCGGGGGAGGGGGGGGGGGGAGGGGGGCGAAGGGGGGCGGGGGAGGGGGGAGGGGAACGGCCCCGCCCCCCCGCAAACCCTGGAGGTGACGCCGGCCCCTCCCCCCCACCCCCCCGCCGTGTTCTGGGGGAAAAATTGGGGAAATAGGGATTTGGGGGGGAAAAATTGAAAAAAGGGATTTCAGGGGAAAAATTTGAAAAAAGGGATTTGGGGGAAAAATTTGAAAAAAGGGATTTGGGGGGAAATTTGGGAAAAAAGGGTTTGGGGGGAAATTTGGGAAAAAAGGGTTTGGGGGGAAAAGTTGGAAAGAAAAAGGATTTGGGGGAAAATTGGAAAGAAAAGGGATTTGGGGGAAAAAAATTTAAAAAAGGGATTTGGGGGGAAAAATTTTAAGGGATTTGGGGGAAATTTGGGGAAAAAGGGTTTGGGGGGAAAAATTGGGAAAAAAGGGATTTGGGGGGAAAAAATAGAAAAAAGGAATCGGGGCAAAAAATTGGAAAAAAAAGGATTTGGGATGAAAAATTTAGAAAAAAAAGGATTCGGGGGAAGAATTAAAAAAGGATTTGGGGGGGAAAATTGGGAAAAAAAGGGATTTGGGGGAAAAATTGGGGAAAAAAAGGATTTGGGGAAAAAATTGAAAACAAAAAGGATTTTGGGGGAAAAATTGGGGAAAAAAAGGGATTTGGGGCAAAAACATGCCATTTCAGGGAAAGAAAAAAAATTGGCGCTGAAACGGGGAATTTGGGGGGGGGAAGTTTAATTTTGGGGTGAAAAGCACAGATTTGGGGGAAAAAAAAATTGGGGTAGAAATCAGTGATTTGGGGCACAAAAATGGGCCCCAAAACTGGGAATTTTGGGGTGGAAAAGTGTAATTTGGGGGTGAAAAGCCCTAAATTTGGGGTCAGAAATCCCTGATTTGGGGAGGGAAAAAAAGCCCAAATTTGGGGGCAGAAACCCCCAATTTGAGGCAAAAAAATATATATATATTTGGGCCCTAAAACACCGAATTTTGGGGCCAGAAAACTCCAATTTGGGGGCAAAAATCCCTAATTTGGGGAGAAAACAAAAAGCCCGAATTTGGGGGCAGAAATCCTCAATTTGGGGCAAAAAAAAAGAAAAAATTGTGGGCGCTGAAACCCCGAATTTTGGGGTCAGAAAACTCTAATTTTGGGGTGAAAACCCCTAATTTGGGGAGCTACAAACTCCCGATTTGGGGCCAGAAATGCCTAATTTGAGGGCCAGAAAAGTCCAATTTTGGGACCCAAACCCCCCCAGTTTTGGGACCCGAAACCCCCGATTATTTTGGGGTCAGAAATCCCTGATTTGGGGGGGAAAAAAACCCCAAATTTGGGGCTAAAAGTCCCTAATTTGGGGGGCAGAAAACTCTAATTTTGGGACCTGAAACCCCCAGTTTTGGGGCCGGAAATTCCCAATTTTGGGGCCAGAATCCCCCAATTTGGGGGGCACAAAACTCTAATTTCGGGGGCGGAAATCCCCGAATTTGCGGGCGGAAATCTGCGATTTAGGTTCGGAAATGCTCGATTTTGGGGCCAGAAATCCCCAATTTTGGGGGCCGGAAAGCCCAAATTTGGGACCCGAAAGTCACGATTTGGAGCCGGAAACTCCAGATTTGGGGTCAGGGAACCCCCAAAATTTGGGGACCCCCCCAAATTTTGGGCCCCCCCTCAATTGTAGGTCGCCGGGGGGTGGGGGCCGGGCAGCGTTTTTGGGGCAATTTCTCCCTTTTCCATCATTTCGCGTTATTTTTTTCCTCGCTCATTTTTCCCGATTTTCGTTGGTTTTGAGTTCGGAGTTTAATTTTATTTTATTTTATGTTAAATAGAATTATTTAAACATCCCCCAAATTCATCCTTTTCGGGTTGTTTTTTTCGGGGCACCCATGGGTGGGGGGCACCCAATGGGGACCCAACGATCGCCCAACAGGGACCCGACGCGGAGCCGAGAGCAATGAGCCAATGGGGAGCCAGAAATGGCTGAGGGACCCAACGATGAGCCAATGGGGACCGAGAGGTGGGTGAAGGGACCAATGGGGACCCAGCCATGAGCCGGTGGCCAATAGGGAGCCGGCGGGGTCTTGGTGGGGACGCGGGGGACCAATGGGGAGCAAGAGGTGGGCGAGGGAACCAATGGGGACCCAACGATGACCCAATGGGAGCCAACGGCCAATGGGGACCCAACGATGACCCAACGGCCAATGGGGACCCAACAATGACCCAACGGCCAATGGGGACCCAACGATGACCCAATGGCCAATGGGGACCCAACATTGACCCAACGGCCAATGGGGACCCAACGATGACCCAATGGCCAATGGGGACCCAACAATGACCCAACGGCCAATGGGGACCCAACGATGACCCAATGGGAGCCAATGGGGACCCAACGTTGACCCAATGGGACTCAATGGGACCCAACGATGACCCAATGGCCAATGGGGACCCAACGATGACCCAACAGCCAATGGGACCCCACGATGACCCAACGGCCAATGGGGACCCAACGTTGACCCAATGGGACTCAATGGGACCCAACGATGACCCAATGGGCAATGGGGACCCAACGATGACCCAACGGCCAATGGGGACCCAATGATGACCCAATGGGGACCCAACGATGACCCAATGGGAGCCAATGGGGACCCAACGATGACCCAACGTTGACCCAATGGGACTCAATGGGACCCAACGATGACCCAACGGCCAATGGGGACCCAACAATGACCCAATGGGACGCAAGGGCCAATGGGGACCCAATGGGGTCTTGATGGGGACGTGGGGACCCAATGGGGACCCAACGATGACCCAATGGGGTCTTGATGGGGACATGGGGACTCAATGGGGATCCAATGGGGTCTTGAAGGGGTCTTGGGGACCCAATGCAGACCCAACGTTGACCCAATGGAGACCAAGAGGGGGGTGAAGGACCCAATGGGGACCCAACATTGACCCAACAAGGACCCAATGGGGGCTTGGGGACCCAACATTGACCCAATGGGGACCCAACGGGGTCTTGATGGGGACACGGAGACCCAATGGGGTCTTGGTGGGGTCTTGGGGACCCAACAGTGACCCAATGGAGAACAAGGAGTGGGTGCAGGACCCAATGGGGACCCAACATTGACCCAATGGGGACCCAATGGGGTCTTGGTGGGGTCTTGAGGACCCAACAATGACCCAACATTGACCCAATGGGGACCAGGAGGTGGGTGAGGGACCCAATGGGGACCCAACGATGACCCAGTGGGGTCTTGCTGGGGACATGGGGACCCAACGATGACCCGACAAGGACCCAATGGGGTCTTGGGGACCCAACAATGGCCCAACATTGACCCAATGGGGACCAGGAGGTGGGTGAGGGACCCAATGGGGACCCAACGATGACCCAACGGGGTCTTGGGGACCCAACGATGACCCAGTGGGGTCTTGGTGGGGTCTTGGGGACCCAACATTGACCCAACGGGGTTTTGGGCACCCAACAATGACCCAACATTGTCCCAATGGGGACCCAATGGGGTCTTGATGGGGTCATGGGGACCCAACGATGACCCAACGATGACCCAATGGGGTCTTGGTGGGGTCTTGGGGACCCAATGGGGACCAGGAGGTGGGTGAGGGACCCAATGGGGACCCAACGATGACCCAACATTGTCCCAATGGGGACCCAACAATGACCCAGCAAGGACCCAATGGCCAATGGGGACCCAATGGGGTCTTGATGGGGACATGGGCACCCAATGGGGACCCAACGGGGTCTTGGGGACCCAACGGTGACCCAACGATGACCCAATGGGGTCTTGGTGGGGTCTTGGGGACCCAATGGGGTTTTGGGCACGCAACAATGACCCAACATTGTCCCAATGGGGACCCAATGGGGTCTTGATGGGGACATGGGGACCCAACGATGACCCAACGATGACCCAATGGGGTCTTGGTGGGGTCTTGGGGACCCAATGGGGACCAGGAGGTGGGTGAGGGACCCAATGGGGACCCAACGATGACCCAATGGGGTCTTGGTGGGGTCTTGGGGACCCAACGATGACCCAATGGAGTCTTGGGGACCCAACAATGACCCAACATTGTCCCAATGGGGACCCAACAATGACCCAGCAAGGACCCAATGGCCAATGGGGACCCAATGGGGTCTTGATGGGGACATGGGCACCCAATGGGGACCCAACGGGGTCTTGGGGACCCAACAATGACCCAATGGGGTCTTGGGGACCCAATGGGGACCCAACATTGACCCAACAGGGTTTTGGGCACCCAACAATGACCCAACATTGTCCCAATGGGGACCCAATGGGGTCTTGATGGGGTCATGGGGACCCAACGATGACCCAACGATGACCCAATGGGGTCTTGGTGGGGTCTTGGGGACCCAACAATGACCCAACATTGTCCCAATGGGGACCCAATGGGGACCCAACGATGACCCAACGGGGTCTTGGGGACCCAACAATGACCCCAAACGTGTGGGGTGAGGGGTCCCCAAACCCCCATTTTTCCAATGGGGGGGATCCCCACACCCCCATTTTATTTGGAGGGGGGGGTCCCCAAACCCCCATTTTTCCATTGGGGGGGATCCCCAAACCCCAATTTTATTGGGGGGGGGATCCCCACACCCCCATTTTTATTGGGGGGGATCCCCAAACCCCCATTTTATTTGGGGAGGGGGTCCCCAAACCCCCATTTTTCCATTAGGGGGGATCCCCAAACCCCCATTTTATTGGGGGGGGGGGGTCCCCAAACCCCCATTTTTCCATTGGGGGGGATCCCCAAACCCCCATTTTATTTGGGGGGGGGGTCCCCAAACCCCCATTTTTCCATTGGGGGGGATCCCCAAACCCCCATTTTTATTGGGGGGGGGTCCCCAACCCCCATTTTATTTGGGGGGGGGGTCCCCAAACCCCCATTTTATTTGGGGTGGGGATCCCCACACCCCCATTTTTCCATTGGGGGGTCTCCAAACCCCCATTTTAATGGGGGGAGGGGTCCCCAAACCCCCATTTTATTTGGGGGGGGGTCCCCAAACCCCCATTTTTCCATTGGGGGGGATCCCCAACCCCCATTTTATTTGGGGGGGGGTCCCCAAACCCCCATTTGGCTCCTTTGGGCCCCTCCCCTCCCCCCCAAAAAAAACCCATTTTATTTTGGGCAGCCCCAAAAATCCCCATTTTCTCTTTTTTTGGGGGGGGCCCTTCCCACCCCCCCCCCCAAGCCCCCGCCCTCCCCCCCTTTTTTAACCGATTTTTAATTAAAATATGAACGAAAACCGAGTGGTTTTGAAGCCCCGCCCACTCTGTGACGCGCCCGGACGCCTGGGTCCTCCCGGAAGTGAGGGGGGGGGGGGCGTTAATTAAGGTTCTAATTAGCGGGGAGGCCCGGGGGGGGGGGGGGGGGGCTATGGGAGGCTCGGGGGAGGGGCTAATTACCCCCTTCATTAATTCCTCACGCGTTAATTAGCGATTTCCCGCCCCGTTGCCATGGAAACCGCGGCGGGAGCGGAACAGGCCGCGGCCCCGCGCGGGCGCGCGGGGGATGCCGGGAAGCGCCGCCCCTTTTGGGCGGGGCGGAGTGTGGAGGTGTGGGGGGGGAAGCGCCGCTGATTGGTCGCGGCGGGGGAGAGCGGGGCGCTGATTGGCTGCGGGCGGCGGGGAGGCGGGCGTTCCCGGGGTCACGTGGGAGGCGGGCGCTCTTAAAGGGGCCGCGGAGGGGCCGGGGGGTCGCGGGGCGATGGGGGAGAACGTGCTGGTGTTTGTGCCCAACGTCATCGGTGAGGGGGCGGGGGACCGGGGGGGCTGGGATGGACTGGGGGGACTGGGATATACTGGGGGAACTGGGATGGACTGGGGGGACTGGGGGACCGGGGGGACTGGGATATACTGGGGGAACTGGGAGGGATTGGGGGGAACTGGGATGGACTGGGGTAAACTGGGGGACTGGGAGGGACTGGGGGGACTGGGATATACTGGGGGAACTGGGAGGGACTGGGGGAACTGGGGGAACTGGGATATACTGGGGGAACTGAGATAAACTGGGATATACTGGGGGGAACTGGGATGGACTGGGGTAAACTGGGGGACTGGGGGGAACTGGGATATACTGGGGGAACTGGGAGGGACCGGGGGGACTGGGGGGAACTGGGATAAACTGGGGGACTGGGAGGGACTGGGATAAACTGGGATATACTGGGGGAACTGGGGGACTGGGAGGGACTGGGATAAACTGCGATATACTGGGGTAAACTGGGATGGACTGGGGGGAACTGGGATAAACTGAGGGGACTGGGAGGGACTGGGGGGAACTGGGAGGGACTGGGATATACTGGGGGGACCGGGGGGAACTGGGATAAACTGGGATATACTGGGGGGACTGGGAGGGACCGGGGGAACTGGGATATACTGGGTTATACTGGGGGAACTGGGGGGAACTGGGATATACTGGGTTATACTGGGGGAACTGGGAGGGACCGGGCGGACCGGGGTAAACTGGGATAAACTGGGGTGGACTGGGGGGAACTGGGATAAACTGGGGGACTGGGAGGGACTGGGGGGAACTCGGAGGGACTGGGGGACCAGTGGGAACTGGGATAAACTGGGATGAACTGGGGGGACTGGGATGAACTGGGGGGACTGGGATTGACTGGGGAACTGGGGGGAACTGGGATAAACTGGGATATACTGGGGGGAACTGGGGGATTGGGATTAACTGGGGTAAACTGGGATAAACTGGGGGACTGGGATGTGCTGAGGGGACTGGGGGGAACTGGGATAAACTGGGATATACTGGGATGGACTGGGGGGAATTGGGGGGACTGGGGTGAACTGGGGGGGACTGGGATAAACTGGAGGCACTGGGATGGACTGAGGGGACTGGGATAAACTGGGAGGACTGGGGGGGAACTGGGATGGACTGGGATAAACTGGAATGGACTGGGGGGGGGGACTGGGATGGACTGGGGGGGACTGGGGGGAATTGGGGGACTGGGGGGGACTGGGATAAACTGGGAGGACTGGGGGGGAACTGGGATGGACTGGAGGACTTGGGGGGGACTGGGGTAAACTGGGATAAACTGGGATGGACTCGGGGGGGACTGGGATGGACTGGGGGGACTGGGGGGAATTGGGGGGACTGGGGTAAACTGGGATAAACTGGGATGGACTGGGGGGGACTGGGATGGGCTGGGGGGACCGGGGGGAATTGGGGGGACTGGGATAAACTGGAGGCACTGGGATGGACTGGGGGGACTGGGATGAGCTGGGGGGGACGGGGGGGTTCAGGGGTGACCCCCGTCCATCCCCCCAGGCTACGGCCGCCTGGCTCTGGCCGCCGCCTCCTTCTGGCTGATGCCGACGCGGCCGGGCCCGGCGGCCGCGCTCTACGGGGCCAGCGCCCTGCTGGACGCCGTGGACGGCGCCGTGGCCCGGATGTTGGGCCAGGGTGGGCGGGGCTTCCGGGGGGCGGGGCCTCGGGGGGCGGGGCCGGGGGCGGGGCCTCGGGGGGGCGGAGCTAAGGGGGGAAGGGGGTCATACAGGGGGTGGGGGGGAAGAATGGTGCTGTTGGGGGCGTGGCTTAGAGGGAAGGGGCGTGGTTTGGAGGGGGCGTGGCTTATAGGGGTCTGAGGGGGCGGGGCCTGGGGGGGTGGAGCTAAGGGGGGTGGGGGAAGGGGGTGTATAGGGGGTGGGGGGTAAAGAATGGGGCTGTTGGGGGCGTGGCTTGGAGCGAAGGGGCGTGGTTTGGAGGGCAGGGGGCGTGGCCTGCAGGGGAGGGGTCTGAGGGGGCGGAGCTAAGGGGGGGAAGGGGGTCATACAGGGGGTGGGGGGGGAAGAATGGGGCTGTTGGGGGCGTGGCTTAGAGGGAAGGGGTGTGGTTTGGAGGGGGGCGTGGCTTATAGGGGTCTGAGGGGGCGGGGCCTCGGGGGGGCGGAGCTAAGGGGGAAGGGGGGTGTATCATAGGGGGTGGGGGTAAAGAATGGGGTGGGGGGCGTGGCTTGGAGAGAATGGGCGTGGTTTAGCGGGGAGGGGGCGTGGCTTGGAGGGGCGTGGCTTTAGGGGTGGGGAGTCGAGGGGAGGAGCCTGAGGGGGCGTGGCCTGGAGGGGGCGGAGCTTGGGGGGTAACTGGGGTGAATGGGGGTGGGAGGGGCCATGGGGGGGCGGGGCCTCGAGGGGGCGGAGCCTGCAGGGGTCACTGGGGTGTATGGGGTGGGAAATGGTCCAAACTGGTTTATACTGGTTTGTACTGGAAATGGCATTAACAACGGTTATGGGGCTTTTTGGGGGCAGGGGGTGCCAGGGGGGTGTTAGGGGGTCACTGGGGGGTCCCACATGACCATTGGCGAGGTGAACTGGTCCATACTGGTCCATACTGGTTTATACTGGAAATGGCATTAACAGCAGTTATGGGGGTTTTTGCGGGCAGGGGGTGTCGGGGAGGTGTTAGGGGGTCACTGGGAGGTCCCACATGACCATTGGTGAGGTGAACTGGTCCATACTGGTCCATACTGGTCCATACTGGTTTATACTGGAAATGGCCTTAACAACAGTCATGGGGGTTTTTGTGGGCAGGGGGTGTTGGGGGGGGTCAGGGGGTCACTGGGGGGTCCCCCAGGACCCTTGGGGAGGTGAACTGGTCCATACTGGTCCATACTGGTGCATACTGGTCCATACTGGTTTATACTGGAAATGGCCTTAACAGCAGTTATGGGGGGTTTTGCGGGCAGGGGGAGTCGGGGGGGGTCAGGGGGTCACTTGGGGGTCCCCCAGGACCCTTGGGGAGGTGAACTGGTCCATGCTGGTTTATACTGGTTTATACTGGAAATGACATTAACAGCAGTTATGGGGCTTTTTGTGGGCAGGGGGTGTCGGGGGGGTGTTAGGGGGTCACTGGGGGGTCCCCCAGGACCCTTGGGGAGGTGAACTGGTCCATACTGGTCCATACTGGTTTATACTGGAAATAGGCTTAACAGCAGTTATGGGGGGTTTTGCGGGCAGGGGGTGTCGGGGGGGGTTCCGGGAGGGTCCCCGCCCCCCCGGTGGGCGTGTCCATCGCTGGCCCCGCCCCCAGGCTCGCGCTTCGGCGCCATGCTGGACATGCTGACCGACCGGCTGAGCTCCATGTGCCTGTTGGTCAACCTGGCGCTGCTCTACCCGGCAACCGCCGCCCTGTTCCAGCTCAGCATGGCCCTGGACGTGGCCAGCCATTGGCTGCACGTGCACTGGTGGGCGGGGCTTGGGGGAGGGGGTGGAGCCAAGGGAGGGGGCGGGGCTGGGGGGTGTGGCCTGGGGGGTGGGGCTAAGGGAGGGGGTGGGGCTTTGGGGGTGTGGTCTGGGGAGGGGGTGGAGCTAAGGGGGTGGGGATTGAGGGGGTGTGGCCAAAGGAGGGGGCGGAGCCAAGGGAGGGGGTGGGGCTGGGGGTGTGGCCTGGGGAGGGGGCGGAGCTAAGGGGGTGGGGATTGAGGAGGTGTGGCCAAGGGGGGAGGGGGTGGGGGGAGGGGGCGGGGCTAAGGAGGGGTGGGGATCGAGGGGGTGTGGCCATGGGGGGGCGGGGCTAAGGGGGGTGGGGAAAGGGGGAGGGGGTTGAGGGGGTGTGGCCAAAGGAGGGGGTGGGGCTAGAGAGGTGGGGCCAAGGGAGGGGGCGGGGCCAAGGGGGTGGGATTGGGGGTTGGTCAATGGGGAAGGGGGCGGAGCCTGGGGAAGGGGGTGGAGCTTGGGGAAGGGGGCGGGGCCTCGTGGTGGGCGGGCCCAGGGGCGGGTTTCCCATGGGCTGTATGGGGAGGGCGGGGCTTAACGCGGGGGGGCGTGGCCGCCGCCTGACCCCGCCCCCTCGCCCCTCCCCTCCCCCCCAGCACCACCCTGGAGGGCGGGGCCTCCCACAAGGCTGTGGGGGGGGAGGGGCACCCGCTGCTGCGGCTGTACTACAGCTCCAGGGTGAGGGGGGAGGGGTGGGGGGAGGGGTCGGGATGGGGGAGGGGTCGGGGGAGGGGGAGGGGCTGGGGGGGAGGGGGAGAGAGGAGGGGGAGGGGCCAAGGGGGGGAGGGACCTTGAGGGGGGAGGGGTTGGGGGGGGTCAAGGGGTTGGGGGGAGGGGTCGGGGTGGGGGAGGGGTGGGGGTGGGGCCAAGGGGGGGATGGGGTGGGGGAGGGGCTGGGGGAGGGGCTGGGGATGGGGGAGGGGCCTTGGGGAGGGAGGGGGGTGGGGGAGGGGCAAAGGGGGTGGGGGGGAGGGGACTTGGGGAGGGGGTGGGGGCGGGGGTGGGGGGAGGGGCCAAGGGGGGAGGGTTTGGGGGAGGGGGGAAAGGGGAGGGGTCGGGGGTGGGGGAGGGGCCAAGGGGGAGGAGGGGTTGGGGGGAGGGGCTGGAGGTGGGGGAGGGGTTGGGGGTGTTGTCAGGGAGTGGAGGGGGGGGAGGGGTAAAAGGGAGGGGGGGGGAGGGGCAAAGGGGGTGGGGGCGGGGCCTGTGTGGCTGACCCCGCCCCCCAGCCGCTGCTGTTCCTGGTGTGCGCGGGGAACGAGGCGTTTTACTGCAGCCTGTACCTGCTGAGCTTCACGGAGGGACCCCCCGGTGAGAGCCGGAGGGGCTGGGAGGGACTGGGAGGGACTGGGATATACTGGGAAGGAACTGGGAAAGACTGGGAGGGAACTGGGATATACTGGGAGGGAACTGGGATATACTGGGAGGAGATTGGGATGGACTGGGAGGGAACTGGGAGGCACTGGGATATACTGGGAGGGAACTGGGAGGAGATTGGGATGGACTGGGAGGGACTGGGATATACTGGGAGGGAACTGGGAGGAGATTGGGATGGACTGGGAGGGAACTGGGAGGGACTGGGATATACTGGGAGGGAACTGGGAGGAGATTGGGATGGACTGGGAGGGAACTGGGAGGGACTGGGAGGGGACTGGGAGAGACTGGGGGGGACTGGAAGGGACTGGGAGGGGACTGGGATATACTGGGAGGGGACTGGGAGAGACTGGGAGGGAACTGGGAGGGGATTGGGATGGACTGGGAGGGAACTGGGAGGCACTGGGATATACTGGGAGGGAACTGGGAGGAGATTGGGATGGACTGGGAGGGAACTGGGAGGCACTGGGATATACTGGGAGGGAACTGGGAGGAGATTGGGATGGACTGGGAGGGAACTGGGATATACTGGGAGGGAACTGGGAGGAGATTGGGATGGACTGGGAGGGAACTGGGAGGGACTGGGATATACTGGGAAGGACTGGGAGGGGACTGGGAGAGACTGGGGGGGACTGGAAGGGACTGGGAGGGGACTGGGATATACTGGGAGGGGACTGGGAGGGAACTGGGAGAGACTGGGAGGGGATTGGGATGGACTGGGAGGGAACTGGGAGGCACTGGGAGGGACTGGGATATACTGGGAGGGACTGGGAGGAGATTGGGATGGATTGGGATATACTGGGAGGGACTGGGGGGAACTGGGAGGGACTGGGAGGGGACTGGGAGAGACTGGGAGGGACTGGGAGGGACTGGGATATACTGGGATGGACTTGGGGGTCAGTGGGATATACTGGGATGGAGCTGGGGGGATACTGGGATGAACTGGGGGGATACTGGGATATACTGGGGTGGAGTTGGGGGTCAGTGGGATATACTGGGATGAACTGGGGGGATACTGGGATATACTGGGATGGACTTGGGGGGCACTGGGATGAACTGGGGGGATACTGGGATATACTGGGATGGACTTGGGGGTCACTGGGATGAACTGGGAGGATACTGGGATATACTGGGATGGACTTGGGGGTCACTGGGATGAACTGGGGGGATACTGGGATATACTGGGATGGACTTGGGGGTCACTGGGATATACTGGGATGGAGTTGGGGGGCACTGAGATGAACTGGGGGGATACTGGGATATACTGGGATGGACTTGGGGGTCACTGGGATGAACTGGGATGGACTTGGGGGTCACTGGGATGAACTGGGGGGATACTGGGATATACTGGGCTGGAGTTGGGGGGATACTGGGATGAACGGGGGGATACTGGTGTGAACTGGTCCGTACTGGTGTCCCAGTGCTCCCGGGGGGCCCGGGGCTGTTCCGGGTCGTTCTGTGGGTCGCGACCCCCACGGCCGCCCTCAAGTTCCTGCTGAACCTGCTGCAGTTGGGCGGAGCCGCCACGCGATTGGCCGCCCTGGACGCCGCTGCCAGGCGATTGGCTGAGCCCCCCAGACCCAAAACCCAATGAATTCGCCCCAAAATACAAACCCCGTCCCCCCCACCCCGGAACCCCTGGGGAAAATCCCCAAAGCGACCCCGAAAAGGACGCCCGATAAACGGCGCTGGTGCCCCCGCCCGCCTGGGTCCTTCGGTGTTGGCTCGTTAAGACCTTGGCCAATCAATGGGGGGTTAATTAGGGGTTAATTAAGAGCAAGGAGAGGCCTCCCGAATATCTAGACCCCATAACTACCAATGTCATGGAGACACGATGACCTTGAACCCCATGGACACCCAACAACCCCTTGAGATGTTTCTTCACCACTGACTCGTCAAGACCTTGGCCAATCAATGGGGGGTTAATTAGGGGTTAATTAAGAGCGGGGAGGGGCCTCCCGACCTTCTAGACCCCATAACTACCAATGTCATGGAGACACGATGACCTTGAACCCCATGGACACCCAATAACCCCTTGAGATGTTTCTTCACCATTGACTCATCAAGACCTTGGCCAATCAATGGGGGGTTAATTAGGGGTTAATTAAGAGCGGGGAGGGGCCTCCCGACCTTCTAGACCCCATAACTACCAATGTCATGGAGACACGAAGACCGTGAACCCCATGGACACCCAACAACCACCAACCCCTTGAGATGTTTCTCCACCATTGACTCGTTAAGACCTTGGCCAATCAAGAAGGGGGTTTAATTGCGTGCACGGGGGAGGGGCGAGGAGGGGGAGGGGCCTCAGAGCCGCCGGATCTTCATCTCGCTCTTCTTGAGCGAGTAGTAGAAGCCCTTCCACTGGGCCCAGTTGATGCCGTTGGCGTAGGAGAGGTGGGCGCCCCCCAGGTAGAAGCCGTTGAGGTTGGAGAAGTGGCAGCTCTTGAACCACCAGGCGCCCGAGGAGAGGGCGGCGCAGTTCTGCACGTACAGGTCCTGGTCGCGGTCGAACGTGGAGAATTTCTGCCCGTTGTGGTAGCTCAGGGAGTCGCCTGGGGGGGGGGGGGGGTTGGGGACATCACGGGGGGGGCGGCGGCGCCGCTGTGGACCTGGGGTCCCCACATCGTGGGCAACGTTGACCTGTTGTCCCCTCCGTTGACCTGGGGTCCCCTCCCCATGGTCCATGTTGACCTGGGGTCCCTTCTATTGACCTGGGGTCTCCATTGACCTGGGGTCCCCTTCCCATGGTCCACGTTGACCTGGGGTCTCCATTGACCTGGGGTCTCCTTCCCATGGTCTATGTTGACCTGTTGTCCCCTCCATTGACCTGGAGTACCCTCCCCATGGTCCATGTTGACCTGGGGTCTCCATTGATCTGTTGTCCCCTCCATTGACCTGTTGTCCCCTCCATTGACCTGGGGTCCCCTCCCCATGGTCCATGTTGACCTGGGGTCTATATTGACCTGGGGTCTCCGTTGACCTGGGGTCCCCTTCCCATGGTCTACGTTGACCTGTCGTCCCCTCAGTTGACCTGGGGTCCCCTCCCCATGGTCTATGTTGACCTGGGGTCTCCATTGACCTGGGGTCCCCTTCCCATGGTCTCGTTGACCTGTTGTCCCCTCTGTTGACCTGGGGTCCGCTCCCCGTGGTCCATGTTGACCTGGGGTCTCCATTGATCTGTTGTCCCCTCCATTGACCTGTTGTCCCCTCCATTGACCTGGGGTCCCCTTCCCATGGTCTACGTTGACCTGTTGTCCCCTCCGTTGACCTGGGGTCCCCTCCCCATGGTCTATGTTGACCTGGGGTCTCCATTGACCTGTTGTCCCCTCCATTGACCTGGGGTCCCCTCCCCATGGTCCATGTTGACCTGGGGTCCCTTCTATTGACCTGGGGTCTCCATTGACCTGGGGTCCCCTTCCCATGGTCCACGTTGACCTGGGGTCTCCATTGACCTGGGGTCTCCATTGACCTGGGGTCTCCTTCCCATGGTCTATGTTGACCTGTTGTCCCCTCCGTTGACCTGGGGTCCCCTCCCCATGGTCCATGTTGACCTGGGGTCTCCATTGACCTGTTGTCCCCTCCATTGACCTGGAGTCCCCTTCCCATGGTCTACGTTGACCTGTTGTCCCCTCTGCTGACCTGGGGTCCCCTCCCCATGGTCCATGTCGACCTGGGGTCCCCTCCATTGACCTGGGGTCTCCTCCCCGTGGTCCATGTTGACCTGGGGTCTCCATTGACCTGTTGTCCCCTCCATTGACCTGGGGTCCCCTTCCCATGGTCCATGTTGACCTGGGGTCTCCATTGACCTGGGGTCTCCATTGACCTGGGGTCCCCTTCCCATGGTCTACGTTGACCTGTTGTCCCCTCCGTTGACCTGGGGTCCCCTCCCCATGGTCCATGTTGACCTGGGGTCCCTTCTATTGACCTGGGGTCTCCATTGACCTGGGGTCCCCTTCCCATGGTCTACGTTGACCTGGGGTCCCTTCTATTGACCTGGGGTCTCCATTGACCTGGGGTCCCCTTCCCATGGTCTATGTTGACCTGTTGTCCCCTCCATTGACCTGGGGTCCGCTCCCCGTGGTCCATGTTGACCTGGGGTCTCCATTGACCTGTTGTCCCCTCCATTGACCTGGGGTCCCCTTCCCATGGTCCATGTTGACCTGGGGTCTCCATTGACCTGGGGTCCCCTTCCCATGGTCTCGTTGACCTGTTGTCCCCTCCATTGACCTGGGGTCCCCTCCCCATGGTCCATGTTGACCTGGGGTCTCCATTGACCTGGGGTCCCCTCCTCATGGTCCACAGTGACCTGGTGTCCCCCCATCATTGTCTACGTTCACCTGGGGTCCCCCCACCTCGTCCCCATGCCCAGTGTTGACCCATTGACCCCCCATGGCCAACGTTGACTTCGTGACCCCTCCCCATGGCCAATCTTGACTTGGTGTCCCCTCCCCATGCCCCCCATTGACCCCTTGACCCCCCATGGCCAACGTTGACCCCTTGACCCCCCATTGACCCATTGACCCTTCCCCATGCCCCCCATTGACCCCTTGCCCCCCATGGCCAATGTTGACCCATTGACCCCTCCCCATGCCCCCCATTGACCCCCCATGGCCAATATTGACTTGGTGTCCCCTCCCCACATCCCCCATTGACCCATTGACCCCCCATGGCCAACGTTGACTTCATGACCCCTCCCCAAGCCCCACATTGACCCCCCATGGCCAACGTTGCCCCATTGACCCCCCATGGCCAACGTTGACCCATTGACCCCCCATGGCCAACGTTGCCCCATTGACCCCCCATGGCCAACGTTGCCCCATTGACCCCCCATGGCCAACGTTGACTTCATGACCCCTCCCCACGCCCCCCATGCCAATATTGACTTGGTGTCCCCTCCCCATTGACCCATTGACCCCCCATGGCCAACGTTGACTTCATGACCCCTCCCCAAGCCCCACATTGACCCATTGACCCCCCATGGCCAACGTTGCCCCATTGACCCCCCATGGCCAACGTTGACTTCATGACCCCTCCCCAAGCCCCACATTGACCCATTGACCCCCCATGGCCAACGTTGACTTCATGACCCCTCCCCAAGCCCCACATTGACCCCCCATGGCCAACGTTGCCCCATTGACCCCCCCATGGCCAACGCTGACTTCATGACCCTTCCCCACGCCCCCCATTGACCCATTGCCCCCCACGCCCCAACGTTGCCCCACGGACCCCTCCGTGGGGCGCCCCCCCGCGCTCTCACCGGCGCCCCCGTCCACGAAGCCCCCCACGTGCAGGGTGTATCCGTCCTCCTCGGCGCTGACCGCGTGGGGCGAGAGCGCGAAGCTGCCGTAGGTGGCGGCCGCCGTGTTGTTCTCGAAGTCCTCGAGCTCCACGCGCAGCTCGTAGCGGCCCTGCAGCGTCAGCAGGTGCAGCGTCTGCAGCCCTGGGGGGCACAGCGGGGCGGATGTGGGGCGGGGTGTGGGGCAAATGGGGCGGGATGTGGGGCAGGACGTGGGGCACGGTGGGGTGGGATTTCGGGCAGGATCTGGGCACGATGCGGGGCAGATAGGGTAGGATGGGGGGCGGGATGTGGGGTGGGGTTTGGGGCACAGTGGGGTGGGATGTGGGGCACAATGTGGGGTGGGATGTGGGGCAAGCGGGGCAGGATGTGGGGCGGGGTGTGGGGCAGAAATGGGGCACAGTGGGGCACAAATGGGGCGCAGTGGGGCGGGATGTGGGGTACAAAGTGGGGTGCGGTGGGGTGGGATTTCAGGCAGGATCTGGGGCAACGTGTGGGTGGGATGTGGGGTAGATGTGGGGCAGGATGTGGGGCAGGATTTGGGGTACCACATGGGTGGGATGTGGGGCATAATGTGGGGTGGGATTTGGGGCAAATGGGGCGGGATGTGGGGCAGGATTTGGGGTCTACGACGGGGCGCAGTGGGGCAGGCGCTGGGGCATGGAGGGGGGGATGTGGGGCAGGATCTATGGGGCAGCTTATGGGGCAGAACCGAGGAGACAAAACCCCCCGAAGCAACAGGAGCTGCTGCAAACCCAGGACTGGGGAGGGGAGTGGGAGCAACTGGGGGCTACTGGGGCGTAACTGGGGGCTACTGGTTTATACTGGGAGGGCCCGTTGCTCGTTGCTCACCCAGCCAGTACTCGCCGTCGGCGCGCCCGAAGCCCTGCTTGTAATCGTTCCAGCCCCGGAAAAAACTGACGGATCCGTTAAATCGCTTCTGAAAAACCTGAATTTGTGGGGAAGGGGTTGGGGGGATCCCTCCCCGAACTCCTGGGTCCCTCCCCGAACTCCTGGGTCCCTCCTCGAACTCCTGGGTCCCACCCGGATGCCTGGGTCCCTCCTCGAACTCCTGGGTCCCTCCCCGAACGCCTGGGTCCCACCCGGATGCCTGGGTCCCTCCTCGAACTCCTGGGTCCCTCCCCGCACTCCTGGGTCCCTCCCGGATGCCTGGGTCCCCCCTAAAACTCCCGGATTCCCCCCTGAAATTAGTGGGTCTCCCAGGGAGACCAGGTCTATCCCGGACCCACCCGGGGCCACCAGGTCTACTCAGGATCCCCAGGGCCACCAGGTCTACCCTGCACTCAGCCCTCCTGGGTCCCTCCAGCACTCCTGTGTTCTTCCCCGCATTCCTGGGTCCCTCCGCCCTACTGGGTCCCTCCCGCACTCCTGGGTCCCCCCGCAAACTCCCGGGTCCCCCCTGAACGCTTAGATCCCACAGGGAGACCAGGTCTACCCAGGACCCGCCCAGAGCCACTAGGTCTACCCAGGACCCTCCCAGAGCCACCAGGTCTACCCAGGATCCCCAGGGCCACCAGGTCTATCCCGCACTCTGGTCCCTCCCGCACTCCTGGGTCCCCCCGCACTCCTGGGTCCCCCCCCGCACTCCTGGGTCCCCGGTACCGTCCAGACGTGTCCCAGGGTGCTCATGTCGCAGAACACGGGCAGCGGGGCCGCCCCCGCGCCCCCCGGGTACACCAGGTAGACGCCGTCGCCGCGTCCCCCCCCCGCGTGGATGTCGTGACAGTCGCGGGGGGGCGGGGGGACCTCGCAGGGGGGAGGGGCTGGGGACAGGGACAGGGGGAGGGGGGACTTGGGGGGGTTGTCCCCAGTGTCCCCGTCCCATTGTCCCCATTGTCCCATTATCCCCTTATCCCATTATCCCATTATCCCATTGTCCCCATTGTCCCATTCTCCCATTATCCCCATTATCCCATTGTCCCCATTATCCCATTGTCCCCATTGTCCCCTTATCCCATTATCCCCATTATCCCATTGTCGCCATTATCCCCATTATCCCATTATCCCATTGTCCCATTGTCCCATTGTCCCCATCATCCCGTTATCCCCATTATCCCATTGTCCCCATTATCCCATTGTCCCCGTTGTCCCCTTATCCCATTATCTCATTATCTCATTATCCCATTGTCCCATTGTCCCATTATCCCATTATCTCATTATCCCATTCTCCCATTATCCCCATTATCCCATTATCCCCATTACCCCATCGTCCCCATTGTCCCATTGTCCCCATTTTCCCATTTTCCCGTTATCCCCATTGTCCCCATTGTCCCATTGTCCCCATTACCCCATTATCTCATTATCTATCTCGTTATCCCATTATCCCATTGTCCCATTATCCCATTATCTCATTATCCCATTATCCCCATTGTCCCCATTATCCCATTGTCCCATTGTCCCCATTTTCCCATTTTCCCGTTATCCCCATTACCCCATTATCCCATTATCTCATTATCCCGTTATCCCATTATCCCATTGTCCCATTATCCCATTATCTCACTATCCCATTATCCCCATTATCCCATTGTCCCCCCGTCCGTGTGTCCGTGTGTCCGTGTGTCCGTGTGTCCGTGTGTCCGTGTGTCCGTGTCCGTGTGTCCGTGTGTCCGTGTGTCCGTGTGTCCGTGTGTCCGTGTCCGTGTGTCCGTGTGTCTCACCTCGGGGGGCGATCGGCTGCCCCCGTCCCAGCGTCCCCAGTGTCCCCAGCGCCAGCAGCACCCACAGTGCCTGGGGACGGGGGGCACGGTCCCTATAGGATCCATAGGGGGGTCCCTATAGGATCCATAGGAGGGTCCCAGGTCCCTATAGGATCCATGGGGGGGGTCCCAGGTCCCTATAGGATCCATAGGGGGGTCCCTATAGGATCCATAGGAGGGTCCCAGGTCCCTATAGGATCCATGGGGGGGGTCCCAGGTCCCTATAGGATCCATAGGGGGGTCCCTATAGGACCCATGGGGGGGTCCCAGGTCCCTATAGGATCCACGGGGGGTCCCTATAGGATCCATAGAGGGAAGGTCCCAGGTCCCTATAGGATCCATAGGGGGGTCCCTATAGGATCCATGGGGGGGGTCCCAGGTCCCTATAGGATCCATAGGAGGGTCCCTATAGGATCCATGGGGGGGGTCCCAGGTCCCTATAGAATCCATGGGGGGGAGGTCCCAGGTCCCTATAAGATCCATGGGGGGTTCTCGGGTCCCTATA
The DNA here is from genome assembly GCF_036013445.1 of Caloenas nicobarica. Lineage (NCBI taxonomy): Eukaryota > Metazoa > Chordata > Aves > Columbiformes > Columbidae > Caloenas > Caloenas nicobarica. Next base: position 186,291 of record NC_088282.1, read on the forward strand.
GGATCCACAGGAGGGTCCCTATAGGATCCATAGGGGCTCCCAGGTCCCTATAGGATCCATGGGGGGGGTCCCAGGTCCCTATAGGATCCATAGGAGGGTCCCTATAGGATCCATAGGGGCTCCCAGGTCCCTATAGGATCCATGGGGGGGGTCCCAGGTCCCTATAGGATCCATAGGAGGGTCCCTATAGGATCCATGGGGGGGTCCCGATAAGACCCACGAGGGGCAATTCGGTCCCTATAGGATCCATAGGGGGGTCGGTTTGATCCCTATAGGATCCGTGGGGGGATCTGGTGGTCCCTATATGATCCATAGAGGGGGTCTCAGGTCCCTATAGGACCCATGGGGGGGGCTCAGGTCCCTATAGGATCCATAGGAGGGTCCCTATAGAATCTATGGGGGGGGGGTCCCAGGCCCCTATAGGATCCACGGGGGGTCCCTATAGGATCCGTGGGGGCGGTCCCAGGTCCCTATAGGATCCATAGGAGGGTCCCTATAGAATCCATGGGGGGGGGGGTCCCAGGTCCCTATAGGATCCATAGGGGGGTCCCTATGGGATCCAGGGGGGGTCCCAGGTCCCTATAGGATCCATAGGGGGTTCTCGGGTCCCTATAGGATCCATAGGAGGGTCCCTATAGGATCCAGAGGGGGGGTCCCAGGTCCCTATAGGATCCAGGGGGGTCCCTATGGGATCCCCGGGCCCCCGCGTCCGTCCGTCCGTCCGGCCGCCCTACCTCCGTCCGTCCGTCCATGGCGCCGCCGCCGCCGCCCCCCGCCCCTCCCCCACCCCGGGGGGGCCCCGCCGAGGGGGGAGGGGGCGCCCGGACGCCTGGGTCCCTTCCCGGACGCCTGGGTCCCTTCCCGGACGCCTGGGTTCCCCCGGCGGCGGGAGGCCCCGATGGGGGAAACGGCCTCGAAACGAGGGCTCTACGGGCAATTTGGGGGGGTTTGGGGGAAAAACGCCCGAAATTTGGGGTTCTATAGGGGAAACGCCCCGAATTTGGGGTTTTTAGAGTAAATTATGTTTGTTTTATACATTTTAGTGCTTATATGTCGTGTTTTTAAGGCTTAATCGGGGGATTTTGTGAGGAAAAGAGCCCGAAATCGGCGTTTCTATAGGGGAAACGCCCTGAATTTTGGGGTTTTTAGAGTAAATTATGTTTATTTTAAACATTTTAGTGCTTATATATTGTGTTTTTAAGGCTTAATCGGGAATTTTATAGGGAAAAGAGCCCGAAATCGGCGTTTCTATAGGGGAAACGCCCTGAATTTGGGGTTTTTAGAGCAGATTATAGTTATTTTATAAATTTTATCCCTTATATATTGTGGTTTTAAGGCTTAATCGGGGGATTTTGTGAGGAAAAGAGCCCGAAATCGGCGTTTCTATAGGGGAAACGCCCTGAATTTGGGGTTTTTAGACCAGATTGTAGTTATTTTATATATTTTAGTGATTATATATTGTGTTTTTAAAGCTTAATCAGGGGATTTTGTGAGGAAAAGAGCCCGAAATCGGCGTTTCTATAGGGGAAACGCCTTAAATTTGGGGTTTTTAGAGCGGATTATATTTGTTTTATATATTTTAGTGATTATATATTGTGTTTTTAAGGCTTAATCGGGGGATTTTATAGGGAAAAGAGCCCGAAATCGGCGTTTCTATAGGGGAAACGCCTTAAATTTGGGGGTTTCTATAGGGAGAAGTTGCTGCAATCTGTATTTTTATAGGGGTTTATCCGAATTATTTCTCCTAATTTAGGCTAAAACCCCCTAATTTCGCCGCTTTCTGGGAAATACCCCTTTAAATCTACTGTACCTCTGGGTAATACACCCTGGGAAGCGCTTATATTTAACCGATATACCTTAAATTTGGGGTTTCTATAGGGGAGACGCCCTGAACTGTGGTGCCTGCGCGGGGTTGTGGCCACAACTTCGCTCCCTACGGCGAATATACCTTTAAATTTGCCTGGCTATAGGTCCAGGCCTTACCTCCGCCCCCTATTTATACGTAGTTTTAAAAATATGAAGTTTTATAGTCTTTTATATATATATATATATATAGGGACGCCAGGCCGCCTCACAAGATGGCGGCCCCGCGCGGGGCACGCTGGGAGTTGTAGTCCCGTCCCCCATTAACCCCAATGCGCCCCGGCCCTCGGCGGACTACAACTCCCAGCGTCCCCCGCGCGGGGCAACGGCGGCCGCCGCCACAAGATGGCGGGGGAGGCCGCGGTGCACGCTGGGAGTTGTAGTCCGCGCGTCCATTAAAACACACGGGGAGGGCGGGGCCGGAGGACTACACTTCCCGGCGTGCCCCGCGGGGGCGCATGCGCGCTGACTTCCGGCTCTCGGCGGGACCGGAAGAGAAAGGCGGAGAGAGGGAGTTGGGGGGGGTGCGCGCGTGGCGTCGCCCTCTCGCGTCTCCGGGGGTTTTCTTTTATCTTTTTTTAATCTTTTTGAGGGAAAAAAGAGGCGAAAACTCCTCAAATCGGCGGCGGAGGAGCCGGTGAGGACCCCGGGGGGGGTTTTGGGTTTTTTTGGGGTTTTTTTTGGGGGGTTTTTGGGGATAGTTGGGCGTTGAGGCCCGCGCGGTGCGGGGAAAATGGCGGGTTGGGGGGAAAAAGGGCTAAAAAAGGGGTTTTTTTGGGGAAAAATGGGGTTTTATGAGGAAAAAAGGGGGGGTTATGAGGGAAAAATGGGGGTTTTGTGAGGAAAAGTGGGGGTTTCGTGGGGAAAAATGGGGGGTTGGGGGTGGGGGGAGGGGAATGGGGGGAAAAAGTGGCTTTTTTGGGGTTTTTTTTGAGGGGAAAAAGGGGGTTTTGGGGGTTTTGTGAGGGGGAAAGGGGGGGGGAGGGGGAAATGGGGTTTGGGGGAGTTTTGGGGTGAAAAAGTGGGATTTTGGGGGAGATTTGGGGAGAAAATGGGATTTTGGGGGAGATTTGGGGAGAAAATGGGATTTTGGGGCGAATTTTGAGGGAAAAAGTGGGTTTTGGGGGGAGATTTGAGGGAAAAAAGTGGGTTTTGGGGGGAGAAGGAAAGTTTTTTAAAGAGGATTTTTGAAGCAAAAAGGGTCTTTTCGTGGGAGGTTTTGAGGAAAAAAAGTGGGTTTTGGGGAAAAATATGAAGGTTTTGGGAGGAAAAAGAGGTTTTTTGGGGGTGATGAGGGAAAAAGGGCAATTTTGGGGAGTTTTGAGGGAAAAAAGTGGAGTTTTGGGAGGGGAAAAGTGGGAAGTTTTGAGGGAAAAGCGAATTTTGGGGGGAAAAAAGTGGTTTTGGGGTTTATGAAGGAAAATGTGGGGAGTTGTGAGGAAAAAAGTGGAATTTGGGGGTGAGTTTGAGGGGTAAAAGTGGCGTTTTGGGGCAGTTCTAAGGAGAAAAAAATGGGGGTTTTGGGAAAAATCGAAGTTTTTGGGGAAAGAAAATCAGGTTTGGGGGAAAAAAAAGATGATTTTGGGGGAATTTTGAGGGGAAAAAGTGGTTTTTTGGGGGGTAATGAAGCGGAAAGGGGGTTTTGGGGCACTTTTTGAGGAGAAAAAGCCGTTTTTTGGGGTTGGAAGAGGCTGGGGGGGGGTGGGGGTGGGCGGGAAAAGGGGCAGTTTGGGGGGAAAAGAGGGAAAATTGGGCAAAATGGGGGAGGGGGGTGGGTTTGGGGGGAAATGGGGGAAAATTGGGAGGGAAATTGGGGGGAATTGGGAGGGAAATGGGGGAAATTGGGGTGCAAAGGGGGGGAAATTTGGGGGAAATGGGAGGAAATGGTGGGAATTTGGGGGGGAAATGGGGAAAATTTGGGGGGAAAATGGGGGAAATTGGGGCAAAATGGGGGAAATTGGGATGCAAAGGGGGAAATTGGGAGGAAATGGGGAAAATTTGGGGGGAAAATGGGAAATTGGGGTGCAAATGGGGAAATTTGGGGGGGAAATGGGGGAAATTTGGGGGGGAAATGGGGGAAATTGGGGCAAAATGGGGGAAATTGGGATGCAAAGGGGGGGAAATTGGGAGGGGAAATTGGGAGGAAATGGGGGAAAATTGGGTGCAAATGGAAAATGGGGGAAATTGGGAGGGAAATGGGGGAAATTGGGGTGCAAAGTGGGGGAAATTTGGGGGAAATGGGAGGAAATGGTGGGAATTTGGGGCAAAATGGGGGAAATTGGGAGGCAAAGGGGGGGAAATTGGGGCAAAATGGGGAAAATTTGGGGGGAAATGGGAGAAATTGGGGGGGAAATGGGGGTGCAAGGGGGTGGGAAAGGGGGAAATGGGGGCACAGGGTGGGCAGAAAAGGGGGGACATGGGGGTGGGACAAGGGGGTGCGGGGCGGGCTGGGGTGTAATAACGGAGGGTTTGGGGGGCGGGGAATGGGGAGAAATGGGGTGGGAGAAATTGGGGTGCAGGGAGGGGGGGAAAGGGGGAAAATGGGGCTGCAGGGAATGGGGAAAAGGGGGCGCGGGGGGTGGGAAATTGGGGTGCAGGGGATGGGAGAGGGGGAAAATGGGGGTGCGGGGCGGAGAGAAACTGGGGTGCAGAGGCAGAGAAAAGGGGGTGTGGGGGGAGAAAAGGGGGACATGGGGGTGCAGGGAAGGGCTGGGGGTGTAATAACGGGGGGTTTGGGGGGTGGGCAAAGGGGTTTTGGGGGGCAGGGGGTTTTGGGGGGCGGGCAGAGGGGTTTTGGGGGGCCGGGAGGTTTTGGGGGGCAGGCAAAGGGGTTTTGGGGGGCAGGCAAAGGGGTTTTGGGGGGCAGGCAAAGGGGTTTTGGGGGCCGGGGGATTTTGGGTGGTGGGGGTTTTGGGGGGCAGGCAAAGGGGTTTTGGGGGACTGGGGGTTTTGGGGGGCTGAGGGTTTTGAGGGGCAGGCAAACGGGTTTTGGGGGGCAGGAGGTTTTGGGGGGCAGGCAAAGGGGGTTTTGGGGGTGGGGGGTTTTGGGTGGTGGGGGTTTTGGGGGCCGGGCAAAGGGGTTTTGGGGGGCTGAGGGTTTTGAGGGGCAGGCAAAGGGGTTTTGGGGGACTGGGGGTTTTGGGGGGCTGAGGGTTTTGGGGGCAGGAGGTTTTGGGGGGCAGGCAAAGGGGGTTTTGGGGGTGGGGGGGTTTGGGTGGTGGGGGTTTTGGGGGGCAGGCAAAGGGGTTTTGGGGGGCAGGGGGTTTTGGGGGGCAGGCAGAGGGGGTTTTGGGGGGGGTTTGGGTGGTGGGGGTTTTGGGGGGCAGGCAAAGAGGGTTTTGGGGGGCAGGCAAAGAGGGTTTTGGGGGGCAGGCAAAGAGGGTTTTGGGGGGCAGGCAAAGGGGTTTTGGGGGCAGGCAAAGGGGTTTTGGGGGGCAGGGGTTTTGGGGGGCAGGCAAAGGGGTTTTGGGGGGCCGGGAGGTTTTGGGGGCAGGCAAAGGGGTTTTGGGGGACGAGGGTTCTGGGGGGCGGGGGGTGGCTGACGCGTCCCCCCGCAGGGGGCTTTTGGGGCCATGTACAATGGGATCGGGCTGGCGACGCCGCGGGGCAGCGGCACCAACGGCTACGTCCAGCGCAACCTCTCGGCCCTGCGGGGCAAACGGGAACCCAGAACCGGCAGCACCGGGACCGGCAGCACCGGAGACCCCCCCGGGGGGGAGCAGGAGGAGCCGCGCAGGCTGGAGGCCGGGGGGCTGCTCCGCAAACCCAACCCCGACATCCTCGACCACCAGCGCAAGAGGAAGGTGGAGCTGAAATGCCTGGAGCTGGCCGAGCTCATGGAGGAACAGGGGTGAGCGACCCGAAAACGGGCAGAAACGGCCCAAAAATGTGCCCAAACGACCCGAAAATGTGCCCAGACGGCCCAGAAATGTGCCTACGTGGCCCAAAAATGTGCCCAGATGGCCCAGAAATGCACCCAAACAACCCGAAAATGTGACTAGACGGCCCAAAAACGTGACCAGGTGGCCCAAAAATGCGCCCAAAGAGCCCAAAAATGCGCCCAAAGAGCCCAAAAATGTGCCCAGGTGGCCCGAAAATGTGCCTAGATGGCCCAGAAATGTGCCTACGTGGCCCAAAAATGTGACTGGACAGCCCAAAAATGTGCCCAAAGAGCCCAAAAATGTGCCTAGATGGCCCAGAAATGCACCCAAAGAGCCCAAAAATGTGCCCAGGTGCCCCAAAAAATGTGCCCCCCAAAAATCCCCTAAGTCCCCCCAAAATCCCCCCATATCCCCCCCCCCCAAAATTATTACATATTCCGAACTTTTCCTGTGTCCCCCAACTTCTGGATCCCCAAAACTCCCCCATACGCCCCCAAAACCCCTCTAGACCCTTCCAGCCCCCCAAAAATCCCCCCGTTCCCCCCCAAAAATTTTTCCAGCACCCCCCAAAAGCTTCATCTGGATCCTTTTCCTGCATCCCTGAACTCTCGCACCCCCAAAACTCCCCCGTGTGCCCCAAAACCCCCTGTAGACCCCTCCAGCCCCCCCAAAATCCCCCCAGCACCCCAAAAATTCCCCCGGTCCCCCCCACATTCCCCCAACACCCCAAAAATCCCCGAAGTCCCCCCCCAAAATTCCCCCCATATTCTCCAAATAAATTACTATGCGTTCCGAACTTCTCCCACGTCCCCAAACTTTTTGGCCCCCAAAACTCCCCCGTGTGTCCCCAAAACCCCCTCTAGACCCCCCCCAGCCCCCCAAAAATCCCCCCAGCACCCCAAAAATCCCCCTGGTCCTCCCCAAATTCCCCCAACACCCCCAAATTCCCCCCACATCCCCAAAAACTTCACCTGGATCCTCCAAACTTTTCCTGCATCCCCCAACTTCTGCGCCCCCAAAACTCCCCTGTGCGCCCCCAAATCCCCACCCTGCACCCCCAAAACCCCCTCTAGACCCCCCCAGCCCCCCCAAAATCCCCCCAGCCCCCCCAAACTTCCCCCGGTCCCCCCAAATTCCCTCCAGTCCCCCCAAAATCCCCCCATATTCCCCCCGCACTCTCCAAATAAATTACTACAAGTTCTGAACTTCTCCCGCGTCCCCAAACTTTTGGGCCCCCAAAACTCCCCCGTGCGCCCCCAAAACGCCCTCTAGACCCCCCCAGCCCCCCAAAAATATCTCCCTGGTCCCCCCCAAATTCACCCAACACCCCCAAAAACTCCGCCTGGATCCTCCAAACTTTTCCTGCATCCCCCAACTTCTGCGCCCCCAAAACTCCCCTGTGCGCCCCCAAAACTCGCCCGTGTGCCCCCAAACCGCCTCCCTGCGCCCCCCAAACCCCCCCAGCCCCCCCAAAAATCCCCCCAGCCCCCCAAAAACCCCCTTTTTTCCCCCCCTCGCAGGTACACGGAGAGCGAAATCCAGGAGAAAGTCTCCACCTTCCGCACGATGCTGCTGGAGCGCGACGTGGCGCTGGCCGACCCGGCCGACCCCAAACCCGCGTGAGTTCCCCCCAAAAAACCCGCCCCCCGAACCCCCAAAAATCACTGATTACCGCCCCCTTCTTAACGAGCCGCGTGCCCTCGTTAGCGTGACGGAGACTCATCAGCTGGCGGAAGCTAACGAGAAGAAGAACGAGCGGCTGCGGGCGGCGTTCGGTATCAGCGACGCCTACGTGGACGGCAGCTCCTTCGACCCCGCTCGCCGCGCCAAGGAGAACCCCCCGGAGCCCCCCGAGCCCCCCAGGTACGCATGGGGGGGGTCCCCAAAACTCCCCTGGACCCCCCAAAATTGTCCTGACCTCCCCAAAATTGTCCTGGACCCCCCAAAATTGTCCCCAGCCCCCCAAACCCACCGGAGTCCCGTCAAGCTCGTGTTAGTGTCTCCAACCTCCCTGATCCCCCCAAAACACACCTGAGCTCCCCCCAGAGCCCCCCAGGTACCCACAGGGGGAGATTTGGGGGTACGGGGGGGTCCCCAAAACCCACCTGACCCCCCTAATATTGTCCTGGACCCCCCAAAATTGTCTCGTGTCCCCCGAATGCCCCAGAGTCCCGTCAAGCTCTTGTTAGTGTCTCCAACCTCCCTGATCCTCCCAGGGAGGATTTGGGGGTACAGGGAGGTCCCCAAAACTCACCTGAGTCCCCCAAAAACCTTTAAGCCCCCCCAGGTACCTCCCAGGGCGCATTTAGGGGTACGGGGGGGTCCCCAAAAAGTCCCCCGAGCGCCCCCCAGGTGCCCATTGTGTGTGTGTGTGGGGATTTTGGGGTACAGGGGGGTCCCCCAAAACTCTTAATCCCCCTCAGGGATATATTGGGGTACAGGGGGGTCCCCATTCCCTCCTAGGGATATATTGGGGTGCGGGGGGGGTCCCCAAACCCCCATAGGGATATATTGGGGTATGGGGGGGTCCCCAAACCCCCATAGGGATATATTGGGGTACAGAGGGGTCCCCATTCCTCCATAGGGATATATTGGGGTGCGGGGGGGTCCCCAAACCTCCATAGGGATATATTGGGGTACGGGGGGGTCCCCATTCCCCCATAGGGATATATTGGGGTACGGGGGGGGTCCCTAAACCCCCCTAGGGATATATTGGGGTGCGGGGGGGGTCCCCAAACCTCCATAGGAATATATTGGGGTACAGGGGGGTCCCCAAACCTCCATAGGGATATATTGGGGTACGGGGGGGGTCCCTAAACCCCCATAGGGATATATTGGGGTGCGGGGGGGGTCCCCATTCCCCCATAGGATATATTGGGGTGCGGGGGGGGTCCCCATTCCCCCATAGGGATATATTGGGGTACGGGGGGGGGGGTCCCCATCCCCCCTAGGGATATATTGGGGTGCGGGGGGGTCCCCAAAGCCCCTGACCCCCATGTTTTGCGCCCCCAGCGCGGGGCGGGAGGACTCGAGCTCCCGGTCGCCGTCGCCCAAGCAGAAAAAGAAGAAAAAGAAGAAGGATCGGGGCAGGTGAGGGCGATTCGGGGCCAAAAAGGAGCATTTTGGGGCCGGGGGGGGCGGAAAAAGGGGGTTTTGGGGAGGAAAAGGGGGTTTTGGGGGGTGTTTTGGCCCCATGGAATCTGTGGGTCCCGCAGGTCGGCCAGTCGCTCCGGGGAGAGGAAGAAAAGCTCCAAGAAGAAGAAACACAGGTAGGATCTGTGGGGCACGATCTATGGGGCGGGATCTATGGGTCAGGATCCATAGGGCAGGTCTATAGGGTGGGATCTGTGGGTCAGGATCCATAGGGTGGGATCTACGGGGTGGGATCTACGGGTCAGATTTACAGGCGGGATCTATGGGGCGGGATCTATGGGGCAGGATCTATGGGGCAGGATCTATAGGGCAGATTTCTTAGTGGGATCTATGGGGCGGGATCTATGGGGCCGCCCCTCACCCCCATTTCGCCCCCCCAGGTCGGAGTCGGAGGCCAAGAAGCGGAAGCACCGGTGAGGGGGGGGGGGTGTCGGATTTTGGGGGGATTTGGGGGGATTTGGGGGTCGGTGGTGACGTCACTGCTGACGTCACTGCTGACGTCACCGCTGACCTCCCGCTGACGTCATCTCCCCCCAGCTCTCCCAGCCCCAAGAGCAAACATAAGGCCAAGGAGAAGAAGCGCAAGAGGTGAGACCCCCCACTGTCCCCCCTGTGTCCCCCAATGTCCCCCTGTGTCCCCCCAATGTCCTCGTTGTGTCCCCCCCAATGTCCCCCAATGTGTCCCCCCCATGTCCCCCTGTGTCCCCCAATGTCCTCGTTGTGTCCCCCCTGTGTCCCCCCCACGTTCCCCCATGTCCCCAGTGCGTCCCCATTATGTCCCCCCGTGTCCCCCGCCATGTCCCCCCATGTGTCCTCTCAGTGTCCCCGTTGTGTCCCCCCATGGTGTCCCCCAGTGTCCCCATTGTGTCTCCCCCATTGTCCCCCATGTCCCCATTGTGTCCCCCCATTGTGTCCCCCCGTGTCCCCATTATGCCCCCACTGTGTCCCCCCATGTCCCCATTGTCCCCCCACATTGTGCCCCCTCCATGTCCCCATGGTGTGGCCCCCCTATGTCCCCATTGTGGCCCCCCCCATTGTATGTCCCATGTCCCCATTGCGTCCCCATTGTCTGTCCCCATTGTGTGTCCCCCCCATGTCCCCATTGTGTGTCCCCCCATGTCCCCATTGCCCCCCACATTGTGTGTCCCCCCATGTCCCCATTGTCCCCCACATTGTGTCCCCCCCATGTCCCCATGGTGTGTCCCTTCATGTCCCCATTGTGTCCCCATTGTGTCCCCCACTGTGTCCCCCCATGTCCCCATTGTGGCCCCCCCCATTGTATGTCCCATGTCCCCATTGCGTCCCCATTGTCTGTCCCCATGGTGTGTCCCCCCGTGTCCCCATTGCCCCCCACATTGTGTGTCCCCCCGTGTCCCCATGGTGTGTCCCCCCATGTCCCCATGGTGTGTCCCCCCGTGTCCCCATTGCCCCCCACATTGTGTCCCCCCCATGTCCCCATGGTGTGTCCCCCCCATGGTGTGTCCCCCCCATGGTGTGTCCCCCATGTCCCCATTGTCCCCCCGCATTGTCCCCCTGCATTGTCCCCCCGCATTGTGTGTCCCCCCACGTCCCCATTGTGTGTCCCCCCACGTCCCCATTGCCCCCCACGTTGTGTCCCCCCACATTGTGTCCCCCCATGTCCCCATGGTGTGTCCCCCCCATTGTGCCCCCCCATTGTCCCCCATGTCCCCCGTGCCCCCCCAGGCTCACCGTCCCCGTCCCGCCCCCCAGATCCACCAGCGAATCAGCTTCCCAGAAGAGCCGCCGCGAGGACGGCCCCTCCTCCTCAGGCTCCTCCCCCTCCCGGTAAGTCCCGCCCCCCGCCCCCCAACCCCCCCCCGCCCCCCAGACCCCCCAAAAACCGACCCCCCCGTCCCCCCCGCAGGTCCCAGCGCCAGGAGGAGGAGCCGGCGCCGCCCCCCGCACCCCAGGTGAGCGCCGGGGGGGCCGGGACCACCCCCATCGCCCCCAAAAATCCCCTTTTTTCACCTCATTTCTTCTATCTCTTTTTGGTTTTTTTTTTGTTTTGTTTTGTTTCGTTTTCCCCCAGGGGGAGCCGCAGCCGCAGCCGCAGCCCAACCCCCCCCCGGCGGCCCCGGACCCGCCCGTGAGCCCCGCCCCCCCCGCCGCCCCTCCCCCCACCACCGCCGCCCCCTCCCCTCCCCCGCCGCCCCCACCCCCCCCGCCGCCCCCTCCCCCGCCCCCAAAACCCCCACCCCCCCCCGCGACCCCTCCCCCACCCCCCCCCCAAAACGCTCGCGGGCCGGGGGAGGGGGGGGACGCCGCTCCCCCTCCCCCTCCCCCCCTATATCGCGACGGAACCGCTCGCCCTCCCCCGTATCGCGACGCAACCGCTCGCCCTCCCCGGTATCGCGACGCAACCGCTCGCCCTCGTCGCGCCGGAACCGCTCGCCCTCCCCGGTATCGCGCCGCAACCGCTCGCCCTCGTCGCGCCGGAACCGCTCGCTATCGCGCCGGAACCGCTCGCTGTCGCGCCACAACCGCTCGCGCACCCCGGTGTCGCGGCGCAACCGCTCGCGCACCCCGGTGTCGCGGCGCAACCGCTCGCGCACCCCGGTGTCGCGCCGGAACCGCTCGCGCACCCCGGTATCGCGGCGCAACCGCTCGCGCACCCCGGTGTCGCGCCGCAACCGCTCGCGGAGCCCCGTGTCGCGCCGCAACCGCTCGCGCAGCCGCCGGCGCGGCCGCTCGCGCTCCCGCTCGCCCCCGTCGCGCCGGCGCGGCCGCTCGCGCTCCCGCACCCCGCTGTGGCGCCCCAATTCCGCCAGCCCCCCCGCGGCGCCCCCCAACTCCTCCTCCTCCTCCCGCTGGCCCCTCGCGGCCCGCAGGGGGCGCTCGTCCCGCTCGGCCTCGCGCCGCCGCTCCTGGCGCCGCTCGCGCTCGCGCCGCCGCTCCAGGTCGCGGCGCCGCTCCAGGTCGCGCTCGCGCTCGCGCTCCAGCTCCCCCTCCCCCTCGCCGTCCCCCCCGCCCAAACGGCTGCGCCGCAGCGCCAGCCCCTCCCCCCGCCCCGCCCCCGCCCCCACCCCCCCGGCCCCTCCCCCCCGGCCCAAGTGGGTGCCCATCGCCGAACTGCACCCGGCGGCGCCGCAACCCCCCCCAAAGTGGGTGCCCATCGGGGGAGGGGCCGCGGCGGGCGGCGGGGGAGGGGCGCCCCCGCAGCCCCTCCCCCCGCAGCCCCTCCCCCCCGGCACCGAAAACGCCGCCAACGGCCCCAAAACGGGCGACGCGGCGGCCGAGGCCAAAGCGGGGGTGGCGCTTCAACCCAGCGTCCCCAAAACGGTGGCGACGACGGAGGCGAAACCGGTGACGGCGGCTCAACCGAGTGTCCCCAAACCGGTGACAACGACTCAACCGAATGTCCCCAAACCGGTGACAACGATGGAGGCGAAACCGGTGACACCGACTCAACCAAATGTCCCCAAACCGGTGACAACGATGGAGGCGAAACCGGTAACAACGACTCAACCGAATGTCCCCAAACCGGTGACACCGACTCAACTGAATGTCCCCAAACCGGTGACGACGATGGAGGCAAAACCGGTGACACCAACTCAACCAAATGTCCCCAAACCGGTGACGACGATGGAGGCAAAACCGGTGACACCGACTCAACCAAATGTCCCCAAACCGGTGACAACAACTCAACCGAACGTCCCCAAACCGGTGACGACAGCCGAGACAAAACCGGTGACAACGGAACTGAAACCGGTGACGACGACTCAACCAAGCGTCCCCAAACCGGTGACAACGGAACCGAAAGCGGTGACGACGACTCAACCAAATGTCCCCAAACCGCTGATGGCAACAGAGATAAAACCGGTGACACCGACTCAACCGAATGTCCCCAAACTGGTGACACCGACTCAACCGGGTGTCCCCAAACCGGTGACGACAACAGAGGTGAAACCGATGACACCGACTCAACCAAATGTCCCCAAACCGGTGACACCAACTCAAGCTGTTGTCCCCAAAGCCGCCACGGAGGTGAAACCGGTGACGGTGACACAACCGGGTGTCCCCAAAGCGGTGACGGCAACGGAGGTGAAACCGGTGACAACGTCCCAAGCGAACGTCCCCAAAGCGTCACCCGGTGTCCCCAACGTCCCCAAGGGCACCGGTGAGGGGACCCAAGTGTCACCGAGCGACGTCCGAGTGTCACCGAATGTCACCCAAATGTCACCAAACGACATCCGAGTGTCACCAGGTGTCACCCAAGTGTCAGCGAGTGTCACCCAAGTGTCACCGAGCGACGTGCGAGCGTCACCGGGTGTCACCCAAGTGTTGCCGAGTGTCTCCAAAGCGTCACCGAGCGACATCCGAGCGTCACCGACCGCCAGCCAAGTGTCACCGAGCAACACCCAAGTGTCACCGACCATCCCCAAAGTGCCACCGAGCGTCACCCAAGTGTCACCGAGCGTCCCCAAAGCATCCCCGGCCAGACCGCCCCCCAGCACCCCCGGTGTCACCCCCAAACTGGTGACGCCGCCGCCGCCCCCGCCGGGGCTGCCGCGGGTGCTGAGCGCGGGGCTGCGCGGCATCGCGGGCGGCGGCATCGGCAGCGTCCCCGGCGGCGTCGCCGGCAGCGTCACCGCGGCCCGGCTGCTCCCGGCCGCCCGCCTGGGGCTCCCCTCGTCGCCCGTCGCCGGCGTCGTCACCGCGCCCGCTGGCACCAAAGCCGGCGCCGCCGCCCGCGGGGGACGCGGAGCCGCGGTGGCACCGGTGGCACCGGCAGCCGGGGGCGCCAGGGCCGCCCTGGATGTCACCAAAATCGCCCCGGATGTCACTAAAGTCATCCCGGATGTCACCAAGGCCACCCTGGATGTCACCAAACCCAGCCCGGTGTCACCAAGGCCACCGGGGATGTTGTTAAAGTCACCCTGGATGTTACCAAGGCCGCCGCAGATGTCACCAAGACCACCGGGGATGTCACTAAGGCCACCGGGGATGTCGCCAGGGTCACTGGGGATGTCGCCAAGGCCACCTCGGATGTCACCAAACCCACTCTGGATGTCACCAAGGCCACCCCGGATGTCACTAAAGTCACCCTGGATGTCACCAAACCCACTGTGGAGGTCACCAAGGCCACCCGGATGTCACCAGAGTCACCGGGGATGTCACCAAGGCCACCGGGGATGTCACTAAAATCACCCCAGATGTCGCCAAGGCCACCGGGGATGTCACCAAGGTCTCCGTCACCGGCGTCCCCGTTGGCGCCACCACCGCCAAGGCCGTCGCCACCGCCACCGGTGTCACCAGCGGCGCCTCGGTGCCACCAGCGTCATCGCCAGGGCCACCAGTGTCACCATCGGGAGCTCCGCTGTCACCAGTGTCACCATTGGGAGCTCCAGCGCAGCCACCAGTGCCACCAGTATCCCCAGTGTCACCTCCGCGATGGTCGCCAGGGCCACCAGCGTCACCACAAGGGCCACCAGTGTCCCCAGTGCTCCCAGCGTCATCGTGGGGGCCACCAGTGGCCTCTCTGCTGTGGCCACCAGTGGCACCAGTGTTCCCAGTAACACCAGCGGCACCGTGAGCCCCATGGCCACCAGTGCTCCCAGTGCCACCAGTGTCACCGTCGCTCTCAAGGATGTTGGAGCCACCAGTGTCCCCAGTGCTACTGTCACTCTTAAGGACGTCGGAGCCACCAGTGTCACCAGTAACACCAGTGTCACCAGTGCTCCCAGTGCCGGCAGCGTCACCGTCGCTCTCAAAGCCATTGGAGCCACCAGTAGCACCAGTGTCCCCAGTGTCACCGTGAGCCCCATGGCCACCAGTGCTCCCAGTGTCCCCAGTAACAACGTGAGCCCCATGGCCACCAGTGCTCCCAGTGTCCCCAGTACAACGTGAGCCCCATGGCCACCAGTGCTCCCAGTGTCCCCAGTGTCACCGTCGCTCTCAAGGACATCGGAGCCACCAGTGTCACCAGTGCCACCAGTAACACCGTGAGCCCCATGGCCACCAGTGCTCCCAGTGTCCCCAGTAACAACGTGAGCCCCATGGCCACCAGTGCTCCCAGTGTCCCCAGCGTCACCGTCGCTCTCAAGGACATCGGAGCCACCAGTGTCCCCAGTGCTCCCAGTGCCACCAGTAACACCGTGAGCCCCATGGCCACCAGTGCTCCCAGTGCCACCAGTAACACCGGTGTCACCCTGAGCCCCATGGCCACCAGTGCTCCCAGTGCCACCAGTAACACCGGTGTCACCCTGAGCCCCATGGCCACCAGTGCTCCCAGTAACACCAGTGCTCCCAGTGTCACCGTCGCTCTCAAGGACATCGGAGCCACCAGTGTCACCAGTAACACCAGTGCTCCCAGTGTCACCGTCGCTCCTCAAGGACATCGGAGCCACCAGTGTCACCAGTAACACCCAGTGCCTCCCAGTGTC